>NC_052514.1:1070197-1102351 GCF_014356525.2 Nilaparvata lugens | reverse complement strand
ACGTTTTTGGTCCGGTAGATTTTTAGTTATGCGAGTGAGTGAGTGAGTCAGTCAGTCAGTGAGTGAGTGCCATTTCGCTTTTATATATATATATAGATTAAAGTTATCAGTTATCCACGGAGTGATCCGTGGTCTAGTGGATAGAGTTCTTCGTAGCAGCATAGATATCCCTGGTTCAAACCCTCTCAATTCCAAAATTTTTTTAACCAGATTACTCCCGTGTTATCGGATGGGCACGTTAAATTGTCGGTCCCGGCTTGCAGCATAGAGATCCCTGGTTCAAACCCTCTCAATTCCAAAAGTTTTTTAACCAGATTACTCCCGTGTTATCGGACAGGCACGTTAAACTTGTCGGTCTCGGCTAAAGTATGACAGTCGTAATGCCCCTTGAAGGCTTAAATTATAATATATTCAGACTGTGGGACCTTCCCGCACGGGACTCCCCACCAACAAAAGCCATACGAATTTAATTTAATTCAATCAGTTATCTATATAGCAGAGATTCTATTACATCTACAGATTCTAATTATAATAATGGTGATAAGTGAGTTGAAAAACTAGATTGACTCTTGAAAAATTAGCAAAAGCTTGACAAAATTAAACCTTTGTATTCTTCAGGGTTTCGGTAAGTCATGTTTTCAATCCGACCCTTGCACAGCACGGGTTACTGCTAGTCTATAATGGAATATAGATAATATGTAATAATATATAATATTCTATATCATCATAAAGGAAAGAATATTGGCTTATACACTTACGGGATAGTGGATCCACGAATGATGCACCATCACGTCTGAATTACTCAACTGATTAATTAACTTGAAATTTTGGTAATAGATTCTTAATTTACCGAGGATGGTTATTGGTTATAACCTATTTTTAGTTCAAATTAATTATTGACCGAGCGAAGTGAGGTCTAAGATTCAAGTCGACGATTTGGCATTTCTCTTTATGTTTAAATGTTTACATGTTTGAATGTTTAAATGTTTAAATGTTTAAATGTTTAAATGTTTAAATGTTTAAATGTTTAAATGTTTAAATGTTTAAATGTTTAAATGTTTAAATGTTTAAATGTTTGAAGTTTTGAATGTTTGAATGTTTGAATGTTTAATGTTTGAATGTTTGAATGTTGAATGTTTGAATGTTTGAATGTTTAAATGTTTAAATATTTAAATGTTTATATGTTTATATGTTGCGCATTTACGGCGAAACGCGGTAATAGATTTCCATGAAATTTGACAGGTATGTTCCTTTTTTAATAGCGCGTCGACGTATCTACAAGGTTTTTGAAAATTTTGCATTTCAAGAATAATATAAAAGGAAAAAGGAGCCTCCTTCATACGCCAATATTAGAGTAAAAATCAGACTAAAGAACTATTCATCATAAATCAGCTGACAAGTGATTACACAGATGTGTGGAGAAGTCAGTCCATTGCTGTATTTCCATAAGGTCTATAGTTTCAATCAGGTACTTGTGGATGAGAATACTGCGTGAGGTCTACTGTTCACAGAACTACTAGTTTCAAGAAATCGAACATAAGTTTTTATACTGTAGACATATATCATCTCATGACCACACAGATCAACTTCTGGAGAAGTAATAATAATACTGAGGGTGATGCCCACATAAGCTCTTAGGCTTGTGCGTGGGTAATGAGTGAGAGGGATGATGATGGGAGATTACGACTACATTTCAGGTAGTCGGGACCGACAGCTTATCGTCTTCTCCGAAAGACGGGAATTTTTCGTAGATAGCACCCCAATAGATCTCATTCAACAATTGCTGATAGATTGAAGACAGATCTTTTAAAACTTTTTACTGTTAAAAACAGTTTAAACTTCTGCAGTCTCACATGATCTGCATAAAAACCTACATTAAATGCATGAATAACCTCATTCATATTCATGATTTGAGCAATCTTTAATTCAATAAGTATGAGAAATCTTATTTTCTACAAAAAAGTACTCTTGTGAATCTTCTGTACGATGCACGGTTGAAAAGTTATAAACCAAAAACTGAAGTTACTACAATTTTTCATACCTACTTTCAAATTACGGGTTATGGTACAGTGATGGATGGAAGTCTGGCATGAAACCCAGAAAGCAACAAATGGACTCGCTTCTGCCATCTAGCGGCAGAGCTTCGAACTAGAATTTCACTGGAACAATGCATTGATTCAGTTTTGAGAGAAATGCAAGCTTCCTGTTCATTCTATCAAAAAACTACTAGAGACACGATTTACAGATGATGAAACACTGAATAATATTCAATATAGTAAAATGTTAGACATCTTTAGAAACTGACTTAAAATCTATCAATTAAATGCGAAACTCCATTCAAGCGACTAGGAGCCATGTCAGTTTTTCATCAATTTCTACTAAATTATTATCAATCGATTTCAATCAAATTATATTTTTAAATGATAGAGAAATTAGTTTTAAAGAACTTAATCCCTTAATATCGTCCAAATTAATGATGAAAAGTTTGTTATTTGAAAGAAAACTGCAGCCAGTTAGTATTGTTGTGGGACGCTAGTTACAGTTTTAGCCGCTAGATGGCAGGTAAGTGTTCTTTTCATTTCACAGCCAACTCTGGTTCAGCCTCAGAATGCAGGCTAATGGAAAATATTGTGTACAGAGTAGGTACTTTGATAGTTTGTAGTTACAACAGTTTTTCGTTTATAACTTTTGAATGGCTCATTTAATCGTAATTTTGTAAAGGAACTTTTTTGTAGGAAATTAAATTCCCAACAAGATTAAGCATTTCCAAACGTATTCTTACCAAACATAAATAAGATATCAGTAGGACGAGTTTTTAGTTTTCAGTTTGTCAATTTAGTTTACAATTCACCCTTGTGAATCACGGGTTACCTGTAAGTCTGAGTAGTTCTTCTTCTTCATATTCTTCCTCCTCTTCTTCTTCGAATTCTTCTCCTCCTCCTCTCTTATTCTTCTTCTTCCTCTCCTCCTCATCAACTACTCCTCCTCCTCCACTTACTCTTCTTCTTCTTGTACTTCTTCTTTTCTTCTTCTCCTCCTCCTCCTCCTTCTTCTTGTTTTTCCTTCTTCTTCTTCTTCTTCTTCTTCTTCTTCTTCTTCTTCTTCTTATCCTTCTACTTCTCCTTCTCCTTCTCCTCCTCCTTCTTCTCCTCCTCTCCTCATCCTCCACCTCCTCCTCTCCTCTCCTCTTCCTCCTAGATCAAATTATCAGTTTGTCAAGTTTCTAATTAAACCATTGCGTAGACACCTTCTTCTTCTTCTCCTCCTTCTTCTTCTTCACCTCCTCCTCTTCCACCACCTCCAACCCCTCCTCCTCCTCCTCCTCCCTCTTTTTCGGTACTTTCATAAATCTTCCCTAATCTCTGCTGCTAGTTAACAATAAAGAAATCATGCTAAAATGTTCCATATTATAGGTCTAATAATCATTCTACAATAACTTATCATGAAATGGTTTGTCTCCGCTTGCAGGTGGTGGGCCTGGCCACGTACTGCGCCATAGTGGTGCCCCGAGCGCAGCTGCTGGCCGAGGCCGTCACCAGGGCATGTTCATGGCGAGCATGTATCAGCTGTTCTGCCTGCTGGTCGCCTACTGTGGCGGTGAGGCTGAGCTCATCAGGAAGACAAAGCCCGACTCACTCAACACCCGCGTGGGGCCCTGCTGTTGTTGGCCATGCTGCTGTTGTCTACCGCTGCTCGCTGTCAATAAGTATATTGAATTCATTTGTTTCAATCAATCAAATTCGTTCATTTTGATAATTATAATAAGTATTTTCGCCACACTGCACAGAAAGCAGCTGTTTTCCAGTCCCTACGTAGATCTGAAAGACATTATTTGCAGACGACTCTCGGCTGATGTCAGAACAGGTTTCTCTCCGGCCTAGGCCGGGAAGAGTACCGTTTCCAGCCGCTAACTTGGAACTAAGAAAGGTGATCAAAAACAGCTGATCAAAAAACTTTTCATTATTTGTGTTCATTATTTTCTTGCAGTTTGAACTACATTTCATAATACAAGTATATATAAAGAGAGGAAATGCTACAATCAATCAATAAGATTACTTGATGATGGTGATTGAATGTGTGTGTGTGTGTGTGTGTGTGTGTGTGTGTGTGTGTGTGTGTGGGTGTGTGTGTGTGTGTGTGTGTGTGTGTGTGTGTGTGTGTGTGTGTGTGTGTGTGTGTGTGTGTGTGTGTTGTGTGTGTGTGTGTGTGTGGTGTGTGTGTGTGTGTGTGTGTGTGTGTGTGTGTGGTGTGTGTGGGGTGTGTGTGTGTGTGTGTTGTGTGTGTGTGTGTGTGTGGTGTGTGTGTGGTGTGTGTGTGTGTGTGTGTGTGTGTGTGTGTGTGTGTGGTGTGTGTGTGTGTGTGTGTGTGTGTGTGTGGTGTGTGTGTGTGGTGTGTGTGTGTGTGTGTGTGTGTGTGTGTGTGTGTGTGTGTGTGTGTGGTGTGTGTGTGTGGGGTTTTTCTCCTCTTATATCCCGATTCCTCAAATCATGTTCACGGACAAGTACTTCATGAAGCACTTTGTGAGCAGTTATTGTTCACATCAATTTTATATTATATATTACTACTTACAATCTATTATTAATTTTAGATGGTTTATTGTTGTATTTGTCAAGCTAGACTCTATTTGGTTTCTGTATATGTATTTATGAGTGTAAATAAATTTAAATTTGAATTTGAAAAAAAATGAATTTGAATTTGAATTATTCAATAATTAAAACATTTATAATAATATCATCTTATTGTCATTTGAAAGAATAAAAAAGTATAAACTCAACCTCCCACATAATTGAACATCTTTAATCTTTTTAGGTTATTTAGACAAATCAGAATAAAAAATGAAAATACTTGGACAATTTCCTGATATTCAGATTACTTCAGATTTGCTAGTAGAGCTATCACCTTCCACTTCTGCTTTCGGAAGTGCTTAGTAAACAACTCTATTCTCATATATATATTTGTTTATTTTTGTGTGTGGCGAAAAATAGCGTTTGCACCACGGGCAAAAATGTTTTTTCCGGCTCTCAATCTTTTCTAGTCCTCCTCTTTTCTTCCTCATTCAGCTCCGCAACCTTCTTCTCATGTTCTCTTTTCTTTCGTCTTCTTCCCCCGTTTTCTCTACTTTTTTATTCTCCTTGTCCTTGTTCCTCTTCTACACCCTATTCTTCTTCTCCTTCTTCCTCTTCTTCTTCTCCTTCTTCTCATTTTCCTTCTATTTCTTCTCCTTCATCTCCTTCTCATCATCTTCATTTCAATATCGTTCTATTTGGTGCTATAGAACTGTGGAAGTCACAGTAAATAGATGTGAAACAAAATCTGGAAAGAACAGCAATAGGAACACACCCAAACTGAACGCGTGCACTCGCTAGTGACATTCAGTGTTAGCAGCTACATGAAAGTCACAATTACGTTCTTCTATGGCTCCTTCCAGATTTTGTTTCTCATCTGCACGCGTGGTTCGTTCGTTTGTGCGTGTCAGGTGATAGGTGATTAAATGCTTAAATTGAAATAAAAATCCACTGTTCCAACAGCTTCGTCATTAAATTCGAAGAGGTCTTGTCGAGTGCATGCTGGTGCAAGACAGCATTTTAGAAGGTGGTCATCTGACTGGATATCGCCACAGTCGCAGTACGGCCACAGTATACATACAGTACGGAAACTTGGCTATACCCTGACGCCAAAATCCGCCATCTTGTTAGGAAGCGCCGCATTGTAATAGTATTGATGGTAGGTTCGGATCACTTTAATGATCCGGATCAATTGATCTCGTTCACTGCCACGAGCCAATCAGAAGACCAGGATTGGAACTTTCCAAGGTCACGTGACGTGTTTAGTATTGGGGTCATGTAAAAAGCATTGGTAAGATAGGCGTTTGATTACAAGTTTCCATTCTGTATCTATTCTGTGGTACGGCTCCTCAATCTGCCCCCAAGTTGTGCGATTTTCTTTTGTGCAGGCACACTCTGCTCTGAATGAGGCGGTTCGACACGCCTCGTTCGGCAGATTGATGACGTGGTCATTCATGGTCTAGCGTGCACTTGCACATACGTGCATCCAATATGATCATACCCTCTTATTCATTTATATTTATTTAATCATTCAGAAATTCACCCTTTACCCTTAGGTAATAAGGTAGTAAAGCTGAAAGAACTAAACAAACAATCTAAAGGGTACTACCTTTACCCTTAGGTAATAAGTAGTCACTAAAGTTGAAAGAACTAAACAAACAAACTGATTTGTTCCAAAAAATATATATATATTTTTGTGTATTTTTTGTAGGACACATGTGAGAATGCTGAGGGTGCTCGTGCTACAGCTGCCAGTGGTGCAAGGCCTTATATACATGGTTCTACTTGTTATGTGGGCTGAAGAACAGGTGAAAATATAATAAAATTCCATATAAAAATAGTCGAATAAAATAACAAATAATACTAAAAATTAGGAAATAGTTCTGATTTAGAGCATTCATGTGACTCCATTCTAAAAATGACATGTTGTATGCCACTTGAGCACTGCTCAGAATTTGTGGCTTCACACAACAAAAATATAATAATAATAATTCCTTGATCTTCACTGATTTTACATTATTATCTCAACCGATATAAGAGACCTGAGTAGTGATTATATAGGCCTAATTTAAACCGAATCCGAACATTGCACGGTGGATGCAAAGCATCTCTTTTCAAATGGGGCTTTATAGACTCTCCAGGATGCGATTGTGGAGCTCCATTGCAGACAATGAAACACATTGTCTATGAATGTGACAGACGTGCCTACCTGGGTGACAGTAATGACTTTACTGTGGCAAGCACTCAGGCGATCCAATACATTTTAAATTTGGACGTGCACTTGTAATCAGTGCGAAATTACAAGGACTTACAAATAAGAGAATGCCATACGCTATATATAATTATATACAGGCCTAATAGTGAATAATAATAGTTACTAAAGTGAATATTGAGTTTGTTTTTTTTTGTCCTGCAAGATTATTTCTTTAATGTGTGTAGGTATATTTCCCAATTTAGTGATAATTGTTTAGTGATATTTCTTCATTCTATGTTTGGAAGCATCTAAATTTAAAAATCTACGTTGTCAAAATAATCAAGTCCTTAAAATTCAATAGAATTGAAGGTGATGTTGTGAAATCTCTCCATAATAAGAAAACAAGGATATTGTCAAATTTCATTAAAAACTTACTAACTTAATTACAGAACCATGGTTACACGTTTAACAACGCAGTACAGCGTTGATGCGTTGATAAACGTAAAACATGGTACTGTTTTAAAGTTTTTAATAATTTTTTTAGTGAAATTTTACAATAACCTTGTTTTCTTATTATCCTTAAAATTTAATTTGTGAAAGTAAAGAACTACAAGACTTAATCTATTTCGGACTATGTGTAACCTTATCTAAATTTAGGAGAGGAATAGCACAAGGTTAACAACTTATTTTTCCTCTCCCTATCATTTTGATGATGAACTTATTCTATCAATCAATAAAGAATAAAGAATGATGACTATAAATAAATGAAGAATGGAATGCGATCGGAAAAATTAAAAGGATAGACAAATGTAAATTGGAAGATGCATTTGAATTATTTCTGTTTCTAAATCCACAAGAGATATTTTATCCTACTATAAGTTATATCAACCCTTGAGACTTGTGGAGGTTTCGTTAAAATCTCTCAATCTATTCATGCTTTATTAATAGAACCACAAATCATAATAAAATATATGAGTAATACATCCATATGATCGGAGAAGACAATAGGCTGAGCCAAAAACAGTCTCTCTCTCAAACTTTGATACCTTACATGAAAGCTCTGTTGATAAAATTTTAATAGTTATTGCTCTGCAAAGTTAGTAGACTGTCTACTAACGTTGATTGCTCTGTTCATTTGTACATCTTGGGCTATCAACAGCTGTAGCTTCACTAATAAATAAAATAGCGGAAAAATGAAACACAGATGTTGTCAATACCACTTTAATTTTGTTTCACAGAAGGACAATAGCATAGCCACCTCTAATAAAAGGCACTGGCCTACGATATTGCAACGTCGCAGTGTAGGCCTAGAATTTAATACATGATTGTTGAATAAGATCAGCTGGTATTTTTTTCACCAATCTATGTATTAGATTCTAGGCCTACACTGCGACGTTGCAATATCGAAGGCCAGGGCCTTGTATTGGAGGTGGCTATGACAATAGTCCTCAGTCTAGGTGAGGATGGGGCAGGCGTAGCCCCGTAATCATGGTCCTTTTGTAAAACAAAATTAAAGTGGACAACATCTGTCATCGTCTCATTTTTACTTTCCTAGCCCTATTACCATAGTTAAGGAAAGTATTGCTTACCGAAAAAAATTAAAGTACCCCAATTTATAAATTTCTATACATTTCAAGGTCCCCAGAGTCCAAAAAAGTGGTTTTTGGGTATTGGTCTGGTGTGTGTGTGTGTGTGTGTGTGTGTGTGTGTGTGTATATGAGTGTATGAGCGTGTGTGTGTTTGAGTGTATGTGCGTCTGTGTACACGATATCTCATCTCCCAATTAACGGAATGACTTGAAATTTGGAACTTAAGGTCCTTACAATATAAGGATCCGACACGAACGATTTCGATCTAATGCAATTCAAGATGGCGGATAAAATGGTGAAAATGTTGTCAAAAACAGGGTTTTTCACGATTTTCTTGAAAACGGCTCCAACGATTTTGATCAAATTCATACCTAAAATAGTCATTGATAAGCTATATCAACTGCCACAAGTCCCATATCTGTAAAAATTTCAGGAGCTCCGCCCCATCTATGCAAAGTTTGATTTTAGATTTCCAATTATCAGGTCTCAAATATAATTTGAACGAATAATTTCGAGTGGAAAAGATTGAGCATGAAAATCTCTACAATTTATGTTCAGTAACATTTTCTCCTGAAATTGAAAATAAGCTTTAAATTCGAGAAAATGTGATTATTCAATTGCAAATTATTGTTGATTCTATTAAATCATTCACTATGAAGAGATAGAAGACCTAGTGTGTCTCTATCGTTATATTCCTGTCACCAGCTGGCTCAGATCTTATAATAGTAGTCTTGAGATACGCGGGAACACTAGTGTCAGGTAATCAATTTTCATAACGGCAAGGAAAGTTGTGTGAGTGCGCCACATCAGATTTTTTCATTATGGAGAAATACGACAATATATCTTCAAAAACAATCAATTTAATAAAATAGCTACTCTATTCTATCCATAAATCTATATCTCCACTTTAATGTAGTTTTTTTTCTGATTTCAGAGCTTATACCAAGTAAACTACGTTTACATGCAGCCCATCGTTGTCATATCAATACTGTGCGGTATCTGGGGCATGATCATGACTATGAAAATGTTGACTGAAGTTCTGAAAGAACACCACATGCAAGGGAAATTTTTCGTACTACAGTTGGTACTGCTGCTTGGAAAATTGCAGGGCATTATTGCCAAAGTCCTGGTCAACATGGACTTCATGCCATGCAAGCCTCCGATCACACCAACTGTTTATGCTAACTGTGAGTAATAATAATAATGATGATGTTTTATTTTCAACAGCACAATATACAAGAATACAAATTCATAACATCCTAAGCTTGGCTTTCACCGTCAGCTCGAGTTGAGATTTTTCATTTTATCTATGATAAGAATTACTATCTAATTACTCTGCTAATTGTGAGTATTAAAATTAATTTTTACCTAAATTAAAGCTGGATTTGTACACACAACAGTGACAGTGAAAATATAATTCCTATAAGTTTCTTATGGGACTATTCACACGCAGCCCGGCCGAGTGAGTATGAATAATCCTATTTGAAGTTATGGGAATTATATATTTTTGACTTCAGATACAGTTGTTGGTGAGATTTAGTGATATTTATCCATAATAATTAAACACTGCGGGATATTGTCTATGGTGAGGTCCACGTTATAATGGCAGTTTTTGATTAGTATTGCCATAGAGAAACAATAGCGTAAGTAGATATCCCATGGTATAGGGTGTTTATGTGGCAATTTTTACTGTTATTCTCAAGCCGATTACTGTCGATTATTGTCGAAAATTACTGTTTTGACCTGGTAAGAGTGTATGAACGACACAATATGAGAGACTACCAGCGTCATAAAGCTTTACAGGAAAGAATTACGTGGACTATCAGCTTGAAATAACAGTGAAAGTTGCGACATAAACGCCCTATACCATGGGATATCTACTTATGCTATTGTTTCTCTATGGTATTGCTAACCTTGTCTATCATTCAACAAAGCGGATAGCGCTATCTCCTTCTCGCTTTGCTCTGTTGCTAGATCGTCTTTTAACAATGTTGAATTAATAGTTAATCAACAGAATATTTCATCTTAATTATAGATAGATAGATAGATAGATAGATATATTTCTCGATCCATGAAACATCTAAGATGCATGAGATCACGTCAAAATATTAGAACACATACATAATAGAGTACTAGTCAAATTAATATGCCTTTATGGTTTCAATGGTTTTTATAGCATTACAGGTCTAAGCTGGATTCAGGCAGCTCAAAAAACTCGTCAACATGATAGAAGGGGTTAGCGCAGAGCCACGTATGTAGAGTTTTTTTGAACTCTATGGTTCTCATGTCTGGTTCTCATGTATGGAAATTCATTATGAAATTATTGGAATATATAATTTCTTGCTTAATAGAATATAATTGATTATTTTAAACGAGAATGAACAGTTAATATTACATTAATAAACCTGTGTCAGCTACCGTCTATAGAAGGCATTGACAAGATAGAGGATCAGCAGCGTTGTTCTCCTATCTTTCTCCACTGTCATTATAACGTGGACCTCACTATAGAAATATAACGAATTAACAAAATTACATGCATGTTTCAACAGCAATGGTGTCATCCACTCTACACTGAAGATGACATCATTGGTGTTGCAATAATTAAACCGTGATATTTCATGACAACATCCCAGTATTTCATTACATATTTCTACAGTTTACTGTCACTGTTTTATGCGAATCAAGCTTTATTCGGAATAAGCATATATTATTGCAGAGGCCACGAGATATGTAGGTGCGTACAGATATAGCCTACGCGCCGCGAACATGAGCAATTCACTTTTAATCAGCTGATTATATCTGTATTTTTACAGAAACTGTAAGATACAGATATAAAAACCTTGGCATCAGCTGATTAAAAGTTGGCATCAGCTGATGTCAAAGTTTTTATATCTGTATCTTACCGTTTCTGTAAAAATCAGTGAACTCTATACTAACTGGAATGGACTAGCAACACAAAAAAAGTGAGGCAGCTGGTAAAGATAGGCAACCTGCATTGCTGTGGGATTCGTTCATTTTGTTACGCATTGGCTCTTATGGGAGAATGCATTGCACAGTCTCAATTTCTATTTTATTTCTATATTGTATGTCTTATACCACGGAAGCGTTATTTTTCCTTTATTAAGCAGTTCATTGTTAACTTTTTGAGAGCAAAAATAAGGAATAGGTTGAATATTTATAAAGAAAAGAATTTTTCATTGTGACTGCAGTAGTTTTGTAGTCAACTTTTCACAAGCATGGAATAACTTTGGGCCAGATTTAAGAGAAGCGTATTATTATTTATTGGTTATTTATTTACAAGGACAAATATAAACTGTCATGAAATGATTGGGAATAAAAAAAAACAGGCTCATAGTCCAATCTCATATCTTTCACAATAAAAGTAGGTAAATAAAAATAAATTATGATGATTCAATAACACAGGATTATTAAATTATGTAATGATAGCAATATACTAGGTATTTGATAAACATTTCAAATCAGTGTGGGGTTTCAGAAATGATGCAAAGAAATCTATGAAGGAAACATTATATCAATTGTATTATAATTATGACCATAGATAAGCAAACAGTAAAATATGCTAAATAATAATTATTATATAATTATTAATTATATAAACAAATACACATATAATTATACACATAAAATTATTTTATAATTGTAAATTGAACGATTATTAATTTATTTGAAATGGGAAGATTTCAAAAATTGATTTAATTCAGCTGATAGCAATCAATTTTTTCAAAATAAAAGTAGGTACCTAAAATAAATTATGTCATCTCATGATGATAACACAGAATATTAATCATATTGTAAAGCTGTGTTACACAAAATTCATTAAATGTTTATTTTTTGTACTATAGATTCTATTAGATTATAGTATTATACTATCAGATCTATTAGTATATATGCTGCTGCTTACACTCAATTTATATTATACATTATACATAAAATGTATGATACGCCTACTGTACCTACATAATATACCGTATACAAATATTATGATAAATATACTATATTTATTATATGCTGATGCTTAACACCAAATTTATATCCATAAATTACATCATACATAGAATGTGTGATAGAATGAATGATGGTCTTTGTAGGGAAACATTCGCATTTCTGCATCAGATATTATTTATTATTTTTCGAATAAGGATTAATTTGTTCTTCAACTATGTTTTTTATTTTAGATGCTATAAAGTAGGCCGAAATTTTCAATAAACATAGAAACTATCACAGGACCTCACTATAGTCGAGAGCATGTGTTTTCAAATGGTGACACTCAGACCAGTCGATTCTAGTCTCCGCGACTGTCACCATTAGAAAACACATGCTCTCCACTAGAGTCGAGTCTCTTCTCGACTTGAGTCGCGTAAGTGTGAGTTGAGGCTAAGATGTTGATGTTGTCAACACCTCTATTTTATAGTTTAATTATCAAATACTATAGGCCTTTATTATCAAATACTATAGGGCTTTATTATACTGAATACTATTTTATATATCAACGTCTCATTCTTTCAAATTCGTGGTTCAATATTCCATACATATTTTTTGAATTTTGTTTCATCTTTTTCAGTGCTCTACAACTCAGTGATGATCTGGGAAATGGTTCTGCTGAGTATTGTGGCCCGTATCATCTACAAGAAAGCCGTGCCCGATCCGAACGGTTCGGCCGAACTGCCGCAACAAATCTGCACAATCGGCATAAAAATCAACACGCCGCCCCCCGTGATCACGGAGTGCCCCGAGAAGCGGAAACTGTCCGAGCTTCAGAACAATAACGGCACTCACTTTATAGAACGGTTTTGAACTAGCTCTGTCAATTGAGGCTTTGATGTGATTTATGATTATGTAAATAGAACGGTTTTGAGCTAGTTCTCTCAATCACTTGAATTATTAGGTCTAATGGATACTAGCCGTCAGGCTCGCTTCGCTCGCCATATCCGTCTAGCCAGGGGGTCCCCCTGGACCCCCGACTGGATCGTCCGAAAATGAGATCAGCGGGCTTGCTTCGCTCGCCTGCATTTTTCATTTGAGCATGCTTCATTCCATCAGAAAGTCAAAGTACTGAGAAAGCGCAGAAAAGCTGAGAAACACGTTGGAAAAACGCTGATTTTGGGCGTATCTTTGGCGTTATTTCAAATTCCTCCACTAACACAACATAATTACACCCTAGCTTAGCGTCTGTACTAAATTTGAACAATTTTTGTTCATTTGTTCTCGATAAATCTGAGAAAAAGCAAAAAAACGCTGGAAAACGCTAATTATGGGCTTATCTTTGACGTTATTCCAAATTCCTTCCAATACAATATTATTACACCCTAGCTGATCTTCTGTACTAAATTTGAACAATTTTTGTTAATTTATTTGTTCTCGATAAATCTAAGAAAAAGCAAAAAAACACTGGAAAAACGCTAATTTTGGGCGTATCTTTAACGTTATTGCAAATTCCTTCTAACACAACATTATTTCACCCTAGCTGAGCTTCTGTACTAAATTTGAAATTTTCTGTTCATTTGTTCTCGATAAAGCTGAGAAAACGCTAAAAAAACGCTGGAAAACGCAGATTTTGGGCGTATCTTTGGAAATTTATCCAAATCCGTTCTTAGTGCGCCTCTAAAGGGCCAACTGAACATACCTAACAAATTTGAACGTTTTTGGTCCGGTAGATTTTTAGTTCTGCGAGTGAGTGAGTCAGTCAGCGAGTGAGTGCAATTTCGCTTTTATATATATATATAGAGGAGCTAGCAATTGCTAGTTCTAAGTCATTTTCAAGCAAATGCTTTGATTCGAGTCAGGTGTAGGCATTGAGGTTTTGTGATTTCTAATTTAGTTAGAATTGCTTTGAAACAATAGCCGCAACAAATCTGCACAATCGGCATAAAAATCAACACGCCGCCCCCCTTAATCACAGAGTGGCCCGAGAAGAGAAAACTGTCCGAGCTTCAGAACAATAACGGCACTCACTGTATTGAACGGTTTTGAACTAGTTCTGTCAATGGGGCTTTGTGATATTTGAGATTTTGTTAATAGAACGGTTTTAAGCCAGTTCTCTCAATTCTATCACTTGAATTATTTAGGTCTATTGAATAATTGAATGAAAAATACTAAGAAATTGTCAAAAAACACAGATTTACTACAAAGATCTACTACTTTGAGAAACCACTATAAATCTGTGGTTTTTGACAATTCTTAGTCTTTTTCATTCAATATGAATAATTACCACAATATCAACTTCTCAACTACACAAAAAGTCTATTGAATAAGAGCTGAAAAATACTAGAAAAATACAATTGCTATAGCAATTGCTAGATCTATGTCATTTTCAAGCAAATACTTGGATTCGAGTCAGGTGTATATTGAGGTTTTGTTATTTCTAATTTAGTTAGAATTGCTTAGAAAGAGCGCGGTGGAAAACTACTGGAAAGGAACTTATATGACAAAGATATTCTCAAAGGTTGCAAGGAGCTATAGAATCAGAAAATATCAATGTAAGTTCTAAATATTCAATCAATAATACCGCTTTGAGAAAGCAAATTAGAGAACTGGAATGATGACTGATATAACTTCAAAAAAGAAACTTTTATGAAAGTGATAATATAAGGGTTGCAAGGAGCTAAAGAATCAGAGTTATCAAAGTAAGTTCTAAATATTTAATCAATAATACTGCTTTGAAAAAGCAAATTAGAGAACTGGACTGATGACTTCAAAAAAGAAACTGTATGAAAATGATAATATTCAAGGGTTGCAGGGAGCTTGAGAATCTGGAAATATCAATTTAAAGACGTTCTAATATTTAGTTGTTAGCTTAAAAAAGCTAGTTGAAAAACTGGAATGATGACATTAGGAAAGAGATATAATATTGCAGAAATATTAGAGAATTGAAAATCAAGAGGAGTTAGAGAGAACCAGAAAATATCAATGTAACGACGTTCTTATTATCAACTAATCCAGTTAATATAATACTTAGGTATTTGAAAAAGCAATTTGGAAAACTAGAATATGGCTTTAGGAAAGAGATATAATATGGGAAAAATATTAGAAGGTTAAAAGGAGTTGAAAAATCATAAGTTTCAATGTAGTGACGTTCTAATATACACTTAATTATAAACTTATTCGAAAAAGCAATTTGGGGAACTGGAATGATGACTTTTGGAAAGAGACATAATATGGAAATTTTTGAAGATTGCAAAGAGCTGGAGAATCATAAAATATGATTGTAACTTTTTATTTGTATTATACTGATTTGGAAAAATCAATTTGGAGAACTGGAATGACTACCTTGAAAAAGACAGGCATAATATATGGAATAGATATTAAGGATTGAAAGGAGCAAGATAATCAGAAAATATCAATGTACCCTAACTTTCTAGGGTACCCTAATTTTTAGTTATTTATACTGATTTGGAGAGCTGAATGATGACTTTAGGACGGAGACATATTTAGAAAAGATATTTAAGAATTGAAAGAAGCTAACTAATCAGAAAATATCAATGTACCGTAACATTCTAATACCGTATTTTTAGTTATTTATACTGATTTAGAGGGCTGAATGATGGCTTTAGGACAGGGACATAAGAGACGATATTTGAGGATTAAAAGAAGCTAGATAATCAGTAAATATCACTGTATTAACGTGCTAATATTTAGTTTATTATATGACAATTTGAGAAAGTGATTTGTAGAGGTGGAATGATAAAGTTCGAGGAAAGAAGCATAATATGCTTAATATTTAATTATATATGCTTATATAAAATTATTATCATATAAGAAGGATATTTAAGGAATAAAGCAAAAATGTTAGAAAGTATTTAATTGGAAACTATAAAGAATACAGAAATAATGAATTTTAAAGGTGATTCTTAAAATCTTTGTGAGATCAAAGAGAACGAAAGGAGATAAAAATATTAAGATGAGTTGAATTAAAGTGAAGAAACATAATTATTATTTTTTGATTAAGCTTGAAAGTGGTCTATGTTATTGGTAGGCTAGATCATCAGATATGATATTGTTTTTGCAATCATACTGTGATAAGTGAAGAGAAGTATTTTGATAGTGTAAACGTTAGATTTAAGGTAGGAATCTATTTATTTTAGCAAAACCTTTTCACAATAATTACCGAGTGATTTATTAGCTAGGTATCGATTATAAGTTATATAAAATCCAAATTTTGATTTTAGGTATTTTGTTTCAAATTTATCATTTTTTACAGCATGTTATGTAATAAATAAGACTCCAATTCTGAATCTCTAAGGCCCGGTTGCACAACAGCCGGTTAAATTTTAACCGTGATCAATTTCACGAGAACCAATCAGAGAAGGCCTTTTTGAAAAGACGGCTAATCATGGTTAAAATTTAACCGGCTGTTCTGCAACCGGCACTAAGATTGTGTAGCTTGTAGCTCTAAGGCCCGGTTGCACAAAAGCCGGTTAAATTTTAACCGTGATTAATTTCACGAGAACCAATCAGAGAAGGCCTTTTTGAAAAGACGGCTAATCATGGTTAAAATTTAACCGGCTGTTCTGCAACCGGCACTAAGATTGTGTAGCTTGTAGCTCTAAGGCCCGGTTGCACAAAAGCCGGTTAAATTTTAACCGTGATTAATTTTTTCGAGAACCAATCAGAGAAGGACTTTGTGATAAGACGGATTCTCTAATAGGTTCTCGTGGAATTAATCACGGTTAAAATTTAACCGGCTTTTGTGCAACCGGAACTAAATTAATTTATCGTGAACTTTAAGAACTCATTTTCAACATGATCTGTACACTTTTAATACTACAAAAGTTTTTGTAGTTTTTTTTTTCATCAATAAGAGATCAGTACAAAGCTTCAAAACCAAAGGAGCCATCGCCCACATTCTACAGAACTTCTGTACATTTTTATATTAAAAGTACAAAATTTGTGACTTCCAATTTCTTTTTTATTTACGATTTTAATTTATTGAACTCCAAGGTACTGATGATCAAATTAGGATAAATCTTATATTTTATATCCTGATATCATATTCAATTACGCTTCCCAAATAATAAATTATGTAATTAACACTTTGCACAGAGATGTTGTGGAATTTCTCCATATTAAGGTGAAATAAAAAGATGTTGTCAATTCCACAAAGTTTTTATTGAGTCCAAGTGCATCGAAACTAGTTTGGACTCAAAAAAACTTTGTGGAATTGACAACATCTTTTTATTCCACCTTAATAAATTATGTGACAGGTAATACCGTAGATATTCAACTTTTGACCGAAGCTTCAATGATTTTGTGTAATGCTTCATTGCTTATTTATATTATTATGGCTAAACACCAAAATAAATTTACAATGGCTATAATTATTATTGTATACAGTATGATTATTGTAGCCTAATTACCATAGTAGCCTACATCATATAGTAGTGATAAGATTGCTTTATAATTCTCAAGTGTAAATACATCCATGACAATATTGCATTTTTTTTATTTTGTATTTAACGACCTATTCTTCAATTTATCACCTAGGTAATCAATGGAAAACCTGTCAGTCGTCATTGTTCAAATAGGCCTACCTCTCTGACTGCATGAAATTATTTTGTTTATGAAGATTTTTCATTACTGAGAGTTTTATGTGTAGCTAATTTGAAGGAAAATGTGTAAAATGGTTTACAAAACACATTTTGTAAAGTTTTATAAGAAAATAATTGGCAAGCATTCTAACCCGACAAATCAATAAGATCATCAATCTTATCAAACTAATCCCATGCTGAGTTTTTTTCCCATTTGAAGGGTATGAAAATAATCTCCCAAATCGCCTTATAATTTGCTATCGTATGTAGTAGAAAATACAGAGGCCACATAAACAAGGCAGCAATATCTAATACTCGAAAATTAGTTATTTTACCTAATTTTTCATAATCTATATCCATAGAAGGCCAAATTTTGTCAAATAATGAACATTTTTCAATATCTTCATACCTACAAGCATAGAATGAACAATCTAGATTATTATAATAAATTGATTGTATGATAAATCTAGATTTTTTATTCTATGCTACGAGATTATAATGGAGTTTCTGTGAGGAGGGGCATGCATTGAAATATAGCTTGCTGCTATACTAAATCATATGCTTTCCTATAACCAAACCCAGTTTGGTTCCTTAATAGTATATAGGAGGTCCTGCTATAACCTTACTAGCCAACTATTAAATATAATCAATTTTCTAAATATTTACTACTATTGATTATAATTAATTGAATATTAATTCATACCTGAATATTAAGTGTCTAGTTTTAATATATATTTAAAATATATTAAATATTAATAAAATAATATAATATATTAATTATTAATGAAAGTGTCTAGTTTATATTATAGCGTGATCTGTGTTTAACCATTTGCCTCTTATGAATTAGTTGAGGAAGCAAGGATTTAACTGTGCTTCGAACAATCATGATTTTATATTGACCAAGAATTCTATGTAGAAGAAATGATAATTGTAAATTATTTAAAATAATGATACCGAACTTAATTATTGTCTAGTTTTAAGATCATAATCCCGTTCATTTAAGTAATGAAGGCTTTGTACTTTATTTAAATTGATTATTTGCTCATTTTAGTTTTGATTGTAAATAAATGTGTATTATTTTGGAAGGAATCGTTTGATTTATTACCTAACAGTGTTGTTTTCCTGTGAAAAAGATAGCATAAGAAATTATCATCCCATGGTATAGAGCGTTTATGTTCTAAATTTCACTGTTACCCTCAAGCTGATAGTCCTAGTAGTTATTACTTTCCTTGCCCTATTACCATAGGTAAGGAAAGTACGGTATTGCTTTCCGAAAAAAATAAGGTACCCTAATTTCCAAATTTCTATACGTTTCAAGGTCCCCTGAGTCCAAAAAAACTGGTTTTTGGGTATTGGTCTGTATGTGTGTGTGTGTGTGTGTGTGTGTATGTATGAGCGTCTAGCTGTGTATCTCATCTCCCAATTAACGGAATGACTTGAAATTTGGAACTTAAGTTCCTTACAATATAAAGATCCGACACGAACAATTTCGATCAAATGCGATTCAAGATGGCGGCTAAAATGGCGAAAATGTTGTCAAAAACAGGGGTTTTTCGCGATTTTATCGAAAATGGCTCCAATGATTTTGATTAAAATTATACCTGAAATAGTCATCGATAAGCTCTATCAACTGCCACAAGTCCCATATCTGTAAAAATTTCAGGAGCTCCGCCCCATCAATGCAGATAGATTCCCAATTATCAGGCTTCAGATACAATTGAAACGAAAAAAAACAAGTGGAGTAGATTGAGCATGAAAATCTCTACAATTAATGTTCAGTAACATTTTCACCAAAAATTAAAAATAAGCTCAAAATTCGAAAAAATGTGATTATCCAATTGCAAACTGTTGGCAACTGTTGATTCTATCAAATGATTCACTATGAAGAGATAGCACACCTCGTATGTCTTCAGCGTTATTGCTCTGTCACTGCTGGCTCAAATCTTTGAATAGTAGACTTGAGATGCGCGGGACACTAGCGTCAGGTGATCAATACTCATAACGGCAAGGAAAGTTGTGTGAGTGCGCCACACCAGATTTTTTTCGTAAGCTATGTGAAGATGGTAGTCTCTCATACTGTGCCGTTCTTACACTCTCACCCGGCCAAAACAGTAATAATGGACAGTACACTTTTTTCTATGTTTTTAAACACGACATGCAGTCAAATATTAAGTAAATAATTAGAAACTTTTACTTACTGACTGAAGGAAGTACTTTCGACCGTCTAGCGATCATTTTCAACAGTGGAAAGTTTCTAATTATTTACTTAATATTTGACTGCATGTCGTGTTTAGATAAATAGAAAAAGTGTGTTAATATAGAGCAGCTCGGAATGGTTCAAGAAACCATCACCTTTAATGGACAGTAGTCGACAATAATAATTGGCTTGAGTTAGCAGAAAATTGATTTGAAATTTGGTACATGAACGACCTATACCATGGGATATCTTCCTATGTTATCTTCTCTCCATGAGTAATAATAGAACTTCCAGATTTCACAGAAGCCAGAAAGCCTGTGAGCTGATATTGTGTGAGAGAGAAAGAGCTGAAAAGAAAGCGTAGGTCATTTTGATTATATTGAAAGAAATACGTCAACAGTGCAGTTTTTAGCGCTCCTATAAAAAAACTAAAGTTATACAGTCTAAACCTCAGCACAAAGCATGCTTGCTCTGTTTAAATTCATCGCCGCTTCATTCAAGACCACTCCCGGTTGCACGTACGTCCGTCAAATTTAACCATGATTAAAATACATCATCCAACAAAACTAATGTAACGAGAACTAATGAAGCGGAGGACGTCATTAATCAGTAGACATACATGCAACTGGGCCTCTATCAGTTAAATTTAATTCAATAGACATACGTGCAACTAGGCCTCTATCTGGTGTAATAATGAATCCATTCATCATCCATAAAATTTCATTCAATATACGCAATATCCAATATTCATAAGCAGATCAAATCAGTTATGTTAAGAAACCATGAAATAGCATCACTATTCATTTTAAATCTCTGACCTGGAAGGCAATTTTATTATTTTCTATAAGGTATCACTATAAATGATACAGTATCACAACAAATGATACAGTATCATCATCTTGAATTGATACAGTATCATCATAGAGAAACGATAGCATAAGTAGATAGATAGCCCATGGTATAGGGCGTTTATGTCGCAACTTTTACTGTTATCCCAAGCCGACAGTTGTTCACATAGTTCTTTCCTATGCAGCTGTGTGACGCTGGTAGTCTCTCAAATTGTCCCGTTTATACACTATCACTCCAAGAAAACAGTGAAAATTGACAATAATCGACAGTAATCGGCTTGAGATAACAGTAAAAGTTGCGACATAAATTCCCTATACCATGGGATATCTACTTACGCTATTGTTTCTCTATGGTATCATCATCTTAAATTGATACAGTATCATCTCAACTTGATACACAAAACCATAATTTGATACAAAACTTCCAAACTTTGAATAAATTCTTCAAACCATAGGATATCTTCTTATGCTATATTTTCTTATGACGCTACTAATGCCTCTGTGTGCCATGTTCTTATAGTGAGGTCCACGTTATAATGGCATTGTTTGATTAGAAAATGGTATTGCTATCCTTGTCTATCATTCAACAAAGCAGATAGCGCTATCTCTAGCTCTGCTTGCTCTGTTGCCAGATCTCTTTAATAATGTAGAAATTAATCATTGATTAACAAAATATTTCATCTCAATAATGAAAATGTATTATGATATTATTGAACAATATGATTTCTTGTTTAATAAAATATAATTGATTATTTTAAACGAGAATGAACAGTTGATAGTACATCAATAAACCTGTATCAGCTACCGTCTATAGAAGGCATTGACAAGACAGAGGTTCGGCAACGTTATTCTCCTATCTTTCTCCACTGCCATTATAACATGGACCTCACTATATTAATATTTTTGTTAAATATTAGGTTATAAGAAGTGGTACCACAACCTTATTCAGATCTGCTCATCAACTATCTAAATTCGGGGGAGAAATAGTTTTGGATTAATTCTGTTGTTTTTCTACCAATTATTATTGTTTTAATTTTGTGCATGTGTAAATGAAATAAATAAATAAATAAATAGTGGATACAGGTTTTGGTGTCTTTGAGAGACCACTCAAAATAAAACTCGAACAACAATCTGAATTAGAAACATATTTATTAATATTTAATTATAAAAAGTTAGTAGCAGTAATTAGGTTACATATCTTCGCCATCAGAGTCGGAATGCTCTTCCATGGCGGCCTTGGCAGCTTCCTCGGCCTCGGCCAACACCGCCTTGGGCACAAACTCGTGGCGGCCATTGGTGTGTTTGCCCACCCAGCTCAGTTCAAGCTCAAACGACTTGTCCTTCAGCTCGTCATGCACCATGTAGATTCTGCAACAAACACCAACCAAATCAGCATTATTCAGTTGAATATTAGCATTATACATGTAATTGGTTATAGACACAGACTCATCATTCAAGTAAAAACTAAAAAATCTGGTGTGGCGCACTCACACAACTTTCCTTGCCGTTATGAAAATTGATCACCGACGCTAGTGTTCCCGCGCATCTCAAGTCTACTATTCAAATATTTGAGCCAGCTGGTGACAGGGCAATAACGCTGGAGACACACATGAGGTCTGCTATCTCTTCATAGTGAATGATTTAATAGAATCAACAATAATTTGCAATTGAATAATCACATTTTCTCGATTTAAAGCTTATTTTCAATTTTAGGTGAAAATGTTACTGAACATTAATTGTAGAGATTTTCATGCTCAATCTACTCCACTTGATTTTTTTTGTTTCAATTGTATCTGAAGCCTGATAATTGGGAATCTATCTGCATTGATGGGGCGGAGATCCTGAAATTTTTACAGATATGGGACTTGTGGCAGTGATTATCGATGACTATTTAAGGTATGAATTTGATCAAAATCGTTGGAGCCGTTTCCGAGAAAATCACGAAAACCCCTGTTTTTGACAACATTTTCGCCATTTTAGCCGCCATCTTGAATTGCATTTGATCGAAATTGTTCGTGTCGGATCCTTATAGTGAAAGGACCTTAAGTTCCAAATTTCAAGTCATTCCGTTAATTGGGAGATGAGATATCGTGTACACAGACGCACATACACTCATACACACACACACACACACACACACACACACCACACACACACACACACACACACATACAGACCAATACCCAAAAACCAGTTTTTTGGACTCAGGGGACCTTGAAACGTATAGAAATTTAGAAATTGGGGTACCTTAACTTCTTCTCGAGAAGGTTTTTCTATTAAACGTTATATTATATTTCACTCACTCACTTAAAAATGACGCGTCAAAACACTCACTCAATTTGAAATGACATTATAAGTGAAAACTTGAGAATTCGGAATTTTCGATTCCAATTTTCATTCATGCGATCAAGAAGTATACTCACATCCTAGCTGCTTCCTTCACCAACTCCTTGCATGTCAGTTCAGAGAGTTTAAGCTTCTCAATTTCTGTTTTCGCGGCCTGCTTGGCCTTTCCAACCGCACACCCGTAATAACCCTAAAAACAATATAACCATTTTTTATTATACAAAAAATTATCTTACTAGCTCTAATAAATAACACTCAATGTCTAATTTTCAATCAACATTCGGGAATTGAATAGTAGGGTCGGATCATGTTTTTTTTCCATTCCTAATCATTCTATGATTTGTGTTTTCACAAACATTCTACGTATGTGTTTTCAACATTAAAGAATAAGTACTTGTGAATGACAGTTGATTTATAATAATATGAACTAGTGTTAACTGGAATAAAATAACTATAAATATTTTTAACCTAGGATTGAAACTTAAAAACTCTAAAAATAGTTAGGAGTGTAATAACTATAAGTATTTAGAATAATTAAAACTATTTTTAACCTAGGATTGAAACTTAAAAACTCTAAAAATAGTTAGGAGTGTAATAACTATAAATATTTAGAATAACTATAAATATTTTTAACCTAGGATTGAAACTTTAAAACTCTAAAAATAGTTAGGAGTGTCTTTATTGAGCTAAACCAAGTACAATAGTTGAAGCAGGTATAGTCTACGAAAAATTTACTCTACTCAACTCTGAATTAATCAATTAAAGTGAAGAATGCAAAAAAAAGACAAAGAAGAAAATAATCCTTTGAATTTAACAACTTTGGATAAAATTATATTTAGGACTTAAATGAACAAGTCAAGAAGCACGATATATGAGTGTGTGAGGAGTATATTATTAAGTTTACCAATGAAGGGAATATTTAAATCAATAAAACCTGTTATATGATATACATTTAAAAGAACAACTAAAAGAAACACATTCAAAATATAGAGTAGTTGATGAAATAAAAATAAAACATTAATATTTTACTTACTGTACATCATATTATTTGTATTAACAGTTTAAAATTAATATTCTTACTAAATAAAATAGTTTTAGGGAATATTCTTACTAAATTTATTATAACGTGAGATACCATATTCGTTTATTTTGATACTTTGTCACAAAGCAAATAGTTTCAACTCTTCAAGATATACTTGATACTTGAATTTTTCGTCGTTGGCTGAGAAGACTGTGTTACCAATGATATCTTGGGGTATCTTCCCTCAGACTCTGGTAAGGCAGTAGATTGGTTAATAAATACTCATCCTCCAGGTCAAATAACATCTTCAAATAACAACTTCATGTGACTTTGAATGCGATAATTTTCAATCTACATATATTCAAAAATTATTATTCAGAAATGAAATACTCGAACAACTATTTACTCACATGAGATATTCCAGACGGGTCGACCATATACATGACAGGCTGGCCTTTCTCGTAGGAACCCATAATAATACTGCAGCCGAATGGCCTGACAGCACTGTACAGTGTGTACACGTGCATATACATCGAGACTCTGTCGTTCAGGTATTTCAGGGGCACTGAGTTACCGTACTGGTTCCTGAAAACAACACAATTTACAATCAAATACAAATTTACCTACGATGGATTGATTCATATTTATGTTTTTAATAGCAGACTTGAAAAAATAAGCGCAGCTTGAGAGCCACGAACAAGCGCATTTCATCAGCTGATGCTATGCTTATTACAGTAATCAATAATCTTTATTCTTGTCATCGAACATTACAAATGTTATAAACAAACATCATGTGGAGATAAAACATAGCATTGCATATACTAACAATATATCGTACCGCTAACACATATATACATAAAATTAAACATGTACACATATGTATACATATATAAATATAATATAAAACAGTCAGATGCTCACGTTATGACTTAGGTATTCGTCAATTGTATAAAAAGCCTGTTTTTTTTTGAGCCATTGTGCTACTGTAGATATGAACTTTTTTGTGGTAAATTTTTACCAGGGTCTGTATAATAAGTAACCGGACTGACCTCAGGAAATTTTTAATGGCAAAATATTTAAAATTTTTCTTTAGAAATCTTCAAAGTAGTCCCCATTGGAGTCGATAACACGCTGATACCGGATTTTCCAATCCCTGAACGCTTCCTGGAAGTCGGCAACCACTATGCTGTCTATAGTGAGGTCCACGTTATAATGGCAGTAGATAAAGATAGGAGAATAGCGATGCCGATTCTCTGCATTAATTAATTATTTCTACACTGTCAAAAACATAATTGGCATCGTTGTCGACCTAGAAAAGGATGGTACCACCGGCTTTGTCGAATGATAGACAAGGATAGCAAAACCAAAGTTGATCAAATACTGTCATTATAACGTTGATCTCACTATAGAGCCCCTCGTCGTAGCACGTTGAACGTTTTCAAAGAATGTACACAAAGTTCACAAAGTAGTACTGGCCGTTCACTGGCCAAACTATAAACGGCCAGTAATACAGAGAGGTGCTCCGTCGACCAACCGCCCGGGTTCATCGAGTCCGTCCGGGGATTGCCGATTCGTGGATCCTCCATCACGACAATGCTCCGTCGCACACCTGCCTGCTCACCAAGCAGTTGGCCAAACAGTCAAGGGTAACGTTGCCACATCCTCCTTACAGCCCGGATATGGCATCACTTTCTTTTTGTTCCCCAAGATCAAGAGACAACTTAAGGGGACGCGGTTCGGGACTCTGGAAAACGTTCAACGTGCTACGACGAGGGCTCTAGACAGCATAGTGGTTGCCGACTTCCAAGGAGTGTTCAGGGATTGGAAAATCCGGTATCAGCGTGTTATCGACTCCAATGGGGACTACTTTGAAGATTTCTAAAGAAAAATTTTACATATTTTGCCATTGAAAATTTTCCTGAGGTCAGTCCGGTTACTTATTATACAGACCCTGTATATCTGTAACTTACTGCTTCTGTACAAATACAGATATAATCAGCTGATGAGAGTTTTCAGGCACGCATTCGTGGCACCCAAGTATGTACGCAGCTTTGTACTACAGTCGCCGAGTGGCCAATCAGTAGTCGCTTAGGAATTGGACCACAATTGGCTATTTAGACTAGCTTACGGTCTCAAAAGTTGATCTCTGGACCGATTAAACCCTACCACAGCATCAAGACGCTACTATGCATAGCAATAGCATTTGATCAACCAGCTGAGTTGTATTAACCAACCAGCACGCCGTAATTTGATGATTGAGAATACAGTAGTCAGGCATGCTCAACAGTTTTCTTATTTCAACTTCCACTCGCCACCGCACCTCTGTTCTGTGTTGGAAGAATTTCTTGCCACTATAGCGCCATACTTACTACTTACTCCTTGGCGCTACAGCTCATTCAGAGCCTTGACCTCCTTCAAAAAGCCTCTCCATTCGTCTCTATCGACAGCATTACGTCTCCATCCCCTGACACCCAGCTTACTAATGTCGTCCTCCACATCTTCCAGCCAACGCTTTCTCCGACGTCCTCTCAGCCTTCTCCCTCCTGGGTTGTTCCTGAAGACCTTTTTTACAACTCTTGAGTCACTCATCCTCTCAACGTGTCCCAGCCAACTCAAACGCCTCAGTTTTATCCCGTCAACAATTTGACATTCCTGGTACAGATCACGCAGCTCTTGATTCGATCGTATTCGCCATTCACCATTAACATATACAAGGCCAATATCTTTCTCAAAACCTTTCGCACCCAAGTATGTACGCAGCTTTGTACTACAGTCGCCGAGTGGCCAATCAGTAGTCGCTTAGGAATTGGACCACAATTGGCTATTTAGACTAGCTCACGGTCTCAAAAGTTGATCCCTGGACCGATTAAACCCTTCCACAGCATCAAGACGCTACTATGCATAGCAATAACATTTGATCAACAGCTGAGTTGTATCAGCCAACCAGCACGCCGTGATTGAGAATACAGCAGTCAGGCATGCTTAGCAGTTTTAATAAAATTAGTAGAAATGATGATGATGTTGGAGAAATCTATAGGAATGATTTGAGTCAGAAGGCTACTTCTGAAATTTTTTATAAGATCCCAGAAGTCTTTCGAGTTATTCACACTTCGAAATTTTTACTTTTTGTGTAGTTGAGAAGTTGATATTGTGGTAATTATTCATATTGAATGAAAAAGACTAAGAAATTGTCAAAAAACCACTGATTTATTGATAATTAGAAAGACCGGTTTCGGTTATTACACCATTGTCAATCTCTGATAAACTGAACATGAAGGTTTATCAGAGATTGACAATGGAGTAATAACCGAAACCGGCCTTTCTAATTATCAATAAAATCAGTGGTCTTTTGACAATTTCTTAGTCTTTTTCATTCAATACTTCGAAATTTATTATCGACCTTATCGTAATACTCTTTCTTTCTCTCTTAACACAAAGATTTATACTGTCTAACTGAATTTAAGAAGTCATTTTCAACATAAATATTGCCGAACCTCCTGAACAGATTGAGTAGACTAAGGGCCGCGTTTTCCGAGCTCGGGATTTAGCTAAGTCCTAGACTTTAAACAGCTGGAGTCAGAAAATTGGCTTTCCAAAATGGGGCGTAGTCGCAGTCATTGTCTTGGTCACGTTTGAATTAAATTTCGAAAAACTAGAAAATTGAACGCAAAATAAAATAGAGAGAAAATAGTGTAAAGTTTCAGCTATTTTGAATTATTTGAGAATGTCTAATTTTGTCAAGGAAAAACGTTTCCAATTATAGAAATGAGAAAATAAAAACTACGACTACTGTTCTAAAAGCTGCGACTACGCCCCGTTTTGGAAAGCCAATTTTCTGACTCCAGCTGTTTAAAGTCTAGGACTTAGCTAAATCCCGAGCTCGGAAACCGCGGCCCTTAGTCTACTCGATCTGTTCAGGAGGTTCGGCAATATTTATGTTAAAAATGACTTCTGACTTTTGAATCTTCTGAATTTTCTGACTCCAGTTGTTTAAAGTCTAGGACTTAGCTAAATCCCGAGCTCGGAAACCGGCCCTAAACATCCTACGTCTCGCTCTTTCGCAATCTCTATCAAACCAAGCCTGCTGTTTATTTGTCTGGGAGTTAGTATTATATTGTGTACGTTGCCTGTTACTAGCCGATGATGTATATAAGATTTTTCAAACAGTTTGTTGCAATCGTTCGGTAGCTCAATATCTCCACATCTTTCTGGAAGATTACGAGAGTAATGCACTACATCTAATCTATCAAACCTAAGCCTAGGTAAGAGCTGAAGCAGCTTATCATCATTCTCATTTTCAATATCTCTCATACAACCTATTTTAAAGCTAATTGGAAAATGATCTGAGAAGTGCTCATTGAGTACAGAGAAATAATCGATAGACTTGATAATATCTAGCGGTACACAACAGTAATCTATCACGAAAGCACCTCTCTGATTCGAAAAAGTTAATTCCCAATTTTCATCCCCCTTAGCTCTACCATTCAATATTATATAATTGAAAAAAGTTAATTTACCTGGAAAATAATTAAATAGTATATTTCGCACCTAGAGCAGAAAATGGCCTACGGCCTCGGACTTGAAAACCGATTTCGAGCCGGAAAAACATTTTTGCCCGTGGTACGAACGATATTTTTCGCCACACTACAGGTATTGCTGACAAAATAAATAAAGAATACTTATTATCGTACCTATCTCTTGATTTTAGTGGTAGAAGATTTGCAGTCAGGATTTCAGATTCTTTTAAAATTTCACTTGGAATATCACGGGCGTCGTCATCTTCAAGCATTTTTGAAAATTTGGAATGCGCTAATCAACAATAAATAATTGAATAAAACTGGTTGTGAAGCGATTGCTGAATTAGTTTGATTTGAAACTCGAATTGAAATCATGGCGACTTCAGCTGATGAAGAAAGTGGACACTCGCCCGATCTAGAGGATGACTTATCAACTACGGACTTCCATGACCGGCTGAAAAGAGACCACTTTCTGGCCTAGACCGGAAAAGAAACCCTTTTCTGACATCAGACGAGAGTCGTCTGCAAACAAGGTCTTTCAGATCTACGTAGGGACTGGAAAACAGCTGCTTTCTGTGCAGTGTGGCGAAAAGGTATATTTTAATATAGGCCTATGTATAATATTCATTACTTTCATTACTTTAGTTATAAATATTGCCACCCAATTATTTAGGAGCTCTGGACTACTAAGATTAGGTTAAGAATGTTTCTGTATCCTCATTCCTCAGTACAGCTGATGATGCGTTGGTTAACTACGTGAAACCATGCTACTGTTTTAAAGTTTTTAATACTTTTAGTAAAATTTGACAATATCTTTGTTTTCTTATTACTTAGCTGTTTTCTTATTTCAACTTCCGCCCGCCAGCGCACCTCTGTTCTGTGTTGGAAGAATTTCTTGCCACTTTAGCGCCATACTTACTCCTTGGCGCTACAGCTCATTCAGAGCCTTGACTCCTTCAAAACGCCTCTCCATTCGTCTCTATCGACAGCCTTACGTCTCCATCCCTTGACACCCAGCTTCCCAATGTCGTCCTCCACATCCTCCAGCCAACGCTTTCTCGGACGTCCTCTCAGCCTCTCCCTCCTGGGTTGTTCCTGAAGACCTTTTTTACAACTCTTGACAATCATCCTCTCAACGTGTCCCAGCCAACTCAAACGCCTCACTTTTATCTCGTCAGCAATTTGACATTTCTGGTACAGATCACGCAGCTCTTGATTTGATCGATTCACCATTAACATATACAGGGCAAATATCTTCTCAAAACCTTTCACTCCCAAATATTTAATAGGTACCACTTAGCGCCATAGATTGACTAAAATAGATTCTACATTAAAATTGATAGAAAATGTTGTTGAAAAGTTCTCACCTGTAGCTGGAAGCTTCATTTCTAGCATTTTCCGCCAAATGCCTGGCATCAGAGATCAAACCAGAAGTTGCCTGTAAAAATAATATATTTTGTCAAAAAAGAACAAAGATTCATAGCCGTGAAACTATTAGCATAGTTTATCAAGTTGAAACAATATTGATAGTAAATTATTCTCAATTCAGGTCTAATTTTCTGACGCCAAATGCTGGCATCAGAGATCAAACCAGAAGTTGCCTGTAAAAATAAACATAATATGTCAAAAAGTAACAAAGATTCATAGCTGTGAAACTAATAGCAGTAGTTTATTACAAGTTGAAACAATATTGAAAGTAAATAATTGTCAATTCAGGACTAATTTGAACCAACTTTAAGAAACAATCATTTTAGAACGACTAATTGGCTGGCGTGCACAAAAGCCTGTTGAATTTTAACCGTGATTAAGTTAAGTGGTAATTAAGTTAAAGTGCTAATTAAGGACGTCTTCCTCTTCTCTGATTAATTGTCATAGCATTTCACCGTAATTTGATCACCGTTAACATTTAACAGACTATTGTGCAACTGAACCTTAGTGTTTAATGCATGTCGCCATCAAACCCACGATGTGGGTAATTGATGAAGAAAAAAAGGTAAGTTACTAGTAGTCGGTGAACAGTAGACCTCACGCAGTATTCTCATCCCAAGTAGGCCTACCTGATTGAAACTATAGACCTTATGAAAATACAGCAATAGATTGCTTCTCCACACATCTGTGTAATCACTTGTCAGCTGATTTATGATGAATAATTCTATAGTCTGATTCTTACTTTAATATTTGCGTGTGAAGGAGGCTCCTTTTTACTTTTATATTATCCTTGAAATGCAAAAATTCGAAAAACCTTGTATATAAGTCGACGCGCAATTTAAAAAGGAACATACCTGTCAAATTCATGAAAATCTATTACCGCGTTTCGCCGTAAATGCGCACAATAAACATTAAGAGAAATGCCAAAACCGTCAACTTGAATCTTAGACCTCATTTCGCTCGATCAATAAGGTAGAGGTATGGAAGGTATTGGAGTATTACCATAGTTATTTTCATGTTTTATTTTCACTTTTAGTGTATTCCAAGTCCATAAGGTCTACAAGTCCCCCAGTAAAACGTCAAGAGAACACAAAACAAGTAAGCCATTTATTGAGGTAGAAGATAAGGCTAGGCGCACATCAGTTAGTAAAAGACAAGACTAGTCACAATTAGTCACAATACTTCACATAGTTGCTTATGAAGCAACACACACTGATTAGTCATTGCAACTAGACATGTCTTCATAAGAAACTATGTGGAGTATTGTGACTAAACGTGTCTTGTCTTGACTTGACTAAGGCTAGGAACACACCAGTTAGTCAAGACAAGACATGATCAGACACGTTTAGTCACAATAGCTGCTTGTGTCGCAACTCACACTGATTAGTCATTGCAACTAGACATGTCTTCATAAGAAACTATGTGGAGTATTGTGACTAAACGTGTCTTTTCTTGACTTGACTAAGGCTAGGAACACACCAGTTAGTCAAGACAAGACATGATCAGACACGTTTAGTCACAATACTTCACATAGCTGCTTGTGTCGCAACTCACACTGATTAGTCATTGCAACTAGACATGTCTTCATAAGAAACTATGTGGAGTATTGTGACTAAACGTGTCTTGTCTTGACTTGACTAAGGCTAGGAACACACCAGTTAGTCAAGACAAGACATGATCAGACACGTTAGTCACAATACTTCACATAGGCTTGTGTCGCAACTCACACTGATTAGTCATTGCAACTATACATGTCTTCATGAGAAACATGTAGCATTGTGACTAAACGTGTAGTCTTGTCTTGACTAACTGGTGTGTGCCTAGCCTTAGACAGTCAAGGAACAAGACATGATCTGACATCTTAGTCACAATACTTCACATAGCTGCTTGTGTCGCAACTCACA
>NC_052514.1:1026200-1070097 GCF_014356525.2 Nilaparvata lugens | reverse complement strand
TTGATAATATCTAGCGGTACACAACAGTAATCTATCACGAAAGCACCTCTCTGATTCGAAAAAGTTAATTCCCAATTTTCATCCCCCTTAGCTCTACCATTCAATATTATATAATTGAAAAAAGTTAATTTTACCTGGAAAATAATTAAAATAGTATATTTCGCACCTAGAGCAGAAAATGAGACTCGGCCTACGGCCTCGGACTTGAAAACCGATTTCGAGCCGGAAAAACATTTTTGCCCGTGGTACGAACGATATTTTTCGCCACACTACAGGTATTGCTGACAAAATAAATAAAGAATACAAAATAAAGAATACTTATTATCGTACCTATCTCTTGATTTTAGTGGTAGAAGATTTGCAGTCAGGATTTCAGATTCTATTAAAATTTCACTTGGAATATCACGGGCGTCGTCATCTTCAAGCATTTTTGAAAATTTGGAATGCGCTAATCAACAATAAATAATTCAATAAAACTGGTTGCGAAGCGAATGCTGAATTAGTTTGATTTGAAACCAGAATTGAAATCATGGCGACTTCAGCTGATGAAGAAAGTGGACACTCGCCCGATCTAGAGGATGACTTATCAACTACGGACTTCCATGACCGGCTGAAAAGAGACCACTTTCTGGCCTAGACCGGAAAAGAAACCCTTTTCTGACATCAGACGAGAGTCGTCTGCAAACAAGGTCTTTCAGATCTACGTAGGGACTGGAAAACAGCTGCTTTCTGTGCAGTGTGGCGAAAAGGTATATATTTTAATATAGGCCTATGTATATATTCATAACTTTCATTACTTTAGTTATAAATATTGCCTCCCAATTATTTAGCAGCTCTAGACTACTAAGATTAGGTTAAGAATGTTCTGTATCCTCATTCCTCAGTACAGCTGATGATGCGTTGGTTAACTACGTGAAACCATGCTACTGTTTTAAAGTTTTTAATACATTTTTAGTAAAATTTGACAATATCTTTGTTTTCTTATTACTTAGCTGTTTTCTTATTTCAACTTCCGCCCGCCACCGCACCTCTGTTGTGTTGGAAGAATTTCTTGCCACTTTAGCGCCATACTTACTACTTGGCACTACAGCTCCTTCAGAGCCTTGACCTCCTTCAAAAAGCCTCTCCATTCGTCTCTATCGACAGCCTTACGTCTCCATCCTCTGACACCCAGCTTCCCAATGTCGTCCTCCGCCATACTTACAACTTACTCCTTGGCGCTACAGCTCATTCAGAGCCTTGACCTCCTTCAAAAAGCCTCTCCATTCGTCTCTATCGACAGCCTTACGTCTCCATCCTCTGACACCCAGCTTCCCAATGTCGTCCTCCACATCCTCCAGCCAACGCTTTCTCGGACGTCCTCTCAGCCTTCTCCCTCCTGGGTTGTTCCTGAAGACCTTTTTTACAACTCTTGAGTCACTCATCCTCTCAACGTGTCCCAGCCAACTCAAACGCCTCACTTTTATCTCGTCAACAATTTGACATTTCTGGCACAGATCACGCAGGTCTTGATTTGATCGTATTCGCCATTCACCATTAACATATACAGGGCCAAATATCTTTCTCAAAACCTTTCGCTCCCAAATATTTAATAGGTACCACTTAGCGCCATAGATTGACTAAAATAGATTCTACATTAAAATTGATAGAAAATGTTGTTGAAAAAGTTCTCACCTGTAGCTGGAAGCTTCATTTCTAGCATTTTCCGCCAAATGCCTGGCATCAGAGATCAAACCAGAAGTTGCCTGTAAAAATAAACATAATTTGTCAAAAAGTAACAAAGATTCATAGCCGTGAAACTATTAGCAGTAGTTTATCAAGTTGAAACAATATTTATAGTAAATTATTCTCAATTCAGGTCTAATTTTCTGACGCCAAATGCCTGGCATCAGAGATCAAACCAGAAGTTGCCTGTAAAAATAAACATAATTTGTCAAAAAGTAACAAAGATTCATAGCTGTGAAACTAATAGCAGTAGTTTATCACAAGTTGAAACAATATTGATAGTACATTATTGTCAATTCAGGTCTAATTTGAAACAATTCTAAGAAACAATAATTTTAGAGCGACTAATTGGCTGGCGTGCACAAAAGCCTGTTGAATTTTAACCGTGATTAAGTTAAGTGGTAATTAAGTTAAAGTGCTAAGTTAAAGGACGTCTTCCTCTTCTCTGATTAATTGTCATAGCATTTCACCGTAATTTGATCACCGTTAACATTTAACAGACTATTGTGCAACTGAACCTTAGTGTTTAATGCATGTCGCCATCAAACCCACGATGTGGGTAATTGATGAAGAAAAAAAGGTAAGTTACTAGTAGTTCTGTGAACAGTAGACCTCACGCAGTATTCTCATCCACAAGTAGGCCTACCTGATTGAAACTATAGACCTTATGAAAATACAGCAATAGACTGGCTTCTCCACACATCTGTGTAATCACTTGTCAGCTGATTTATGATGAATAATTCTATAGTCTGATTCTTACTTTAATATTGGCGTATGAAGGAGGCTCCTTTTTCCTTTTATATTATCCTTGAAATGAAAAATTTCCAAAAACCTTGTACATACGTCGACGCGCAATTAAAAAAGGAACAAACCTGTCAAATTTCATGAAAATGTATTACCGTGTTTCGCCGTAAATGCGCAACATATAAACATTTAAACATTAAGAGAAATGCCAAACCGTCAACTTGAATCTTAGACCTCACTTCGCTCGGTCAATTAAGGTAAGAGGTATTTAGGTATTGGACTATTACCGTGGTTATTTTTATGTTTTATTTTCACTTTTAGTTATTTTCAAGTCCATGAGGTCTACAGGTCTCCCAATAGAACGTCAAGAGAACTCAAAACAAGTAATCCATTTATTGAGGTAGAAGATAAGGCTAGGCGCACACCATTTAGTCAAGTCAAGACAAGACATGACCAGACACGTTTAGTCACAATACTTCACATACTGTAGTTGCTTATGACGCAACTCACACTGATTAGTCATTGCAACTAGACATGTCTTCATAAGGAACATGTCAAGCATTGTGACTAAACGTGACTAGTCTTGTCTTGACTAACTGGTGTGTACCTAGCCTTAGTCAAGTCAAGACAAGACACGTTTAGTCACATTACTTCACATAGTTGTTTATGACGCAACACACACTGATTAGTCATTGCAACTAGACATGTCTTCATAAGAAACATGTCAAGTATTGTGACTGAACGTGACTAGTCTTGTCTTGACTAACCGGTGTGTGCCTAGCCTTAGTCAAGTCAAGACAAGACACGTTTAGTCACAATACTTCACATAGTTGTTTATGACGCAACACACACTGATTAGTCATTGCAACTAGACATGTCTTCATAAGAAACTATGTGGAGTATTGTGACTAAACGTGTCTTGTCTTGACTTGACTTGACTAAGGCTAGGAACACACCAGTTAGTCAAGACAAGACATGATCAGACACGTTTAGTCACAATACTTCACATAGTTGTTTATGACGCAACACACACTGATTAGTCATTGCAACTAGACATGACTTCATAAGGAACATGTAAAGTATTGTGACTAAACGTGACTAGTCTTGGGTTGACTAATCGGTGTATGCCTAGCCTGAGAATGCTAATATGGATGTGTGGGTTTACGAGGTTACGAGAAGGGAGGGATGAGATTTGTAATGAGGTGTTGAGTGGTACAATTGGGGTGGGTACAAAGATGCAGGAAGCTAGGATGAGGTGCTTTGGACATGTGCAGACATGACTATAGTGAGGTCCACGTTATAATGGCAGTGAAGAAAGATAGGAGAAAAACTTTGCCAATCGTCTGTCTTGAAAATGCCTTCTATATACATAGCTGATACAGGTTTATTGATGTTATATTAACGGTTTATTCTTGTTTAAATAATCAATAATTATATTTTATGAAGCAAAAAATTATATTTTTCAATGATTTCAAAATGAAAATTAAATATTTTGTTAAAAGACGATCTGTAACAGACCAATTGTTACAGTCTTGAGTCCTCTTGCTCTTTTTTTTAGCTCTCTTTTTCCATTTAAGCACTCTTCACAAATGGTGACAAAAACAGTGGTAGGGAAGTGCAATAGTCTGTAGATTGCATTCTATCATATAGCATATATGTTAGGTTATCTTAGTATTATGAATATATATTATTTTTTTGCTTATAACTATTTCAAACTTAATTTACTTTTTGTTATTAGCTTGCTCATAGGAACTCTCCCCCATTCACGGACGTATAGTCTTCTTGGGGGATTCCACTTTTCAATAATGTTACAATTTTAAACAAAATAGTAAAGTGATTTATCTTTATATTTATTTTTATTGTAACATCAATGTTGTACAAATTTGAAATTTTATGTGGAAATAAATTGAATTGAAATTGAAAGCGAGAAAGAGATAACGCTATCTGCTTTGTTTTATAATAGGAATGTGGAGAGCCAGATTTAATATTGAGATAGACCAGGACATTGGAGCAGGAAATATGGTGCGTTTCATTAAGGCCAGAAGGATTGAATGGCTTGGACACCTAGCCAGAATGAGTGACGGGAGGGGGAGGGTACCATCAAGACTCCTAGAAGAAAGAATGCTTGGGACGAGAAAGAGAGGTCGACCAAGGACAAGATGGTTGACCGACGTGATTGGAGACCGTGTGCTGGGCGTGGCGAACTGGCGACGGAGTGCACAGGATAGAGACGATTGGAGGCACTATGTAGAGGAGGCCAAAGTCCACCCAGGACTGTAGAGCCGGATAAAGTGAAGTAAAAGTAAGTAAGCTTTGTTATATGATAGTCAAGGATAGCAATACCATTGCTAATCAAACACTGCTATTATAATGTGGATCTCACTATAGGATTATGTGGAACGGAGGGTGCAGAATTTAAATCTGGATGGGACGAGAAATCGAGGGAGACCAAGGATGAGGTGGAGAGACAAGTGGAGGCTGATTTGCGGGAGAGGGATTGATGAAGCGGGGAGGAGATGAACAGGACTTTGTGGAAGGAGGGAAATTCCGACCCTATAGGATTGAGATAACGCTTAACTAACAATATAATCGATGATTTAATTAATTTTATTCTCTTACCATGCCGATTCCTTCATCAATGTGGAATATCTTTTTGCCAGAGCCAGGCTCATACAGTTTTGAAGTGACGATTTTCTCGACAGCCAATACAACGCCATCCTTCCCTCTCAGCCCAATAGCGGTTCCTCCAATTTCAACCGCTTTTTGAGCATATTCGACCTGGAATACTCTTCCATCAGGAGAAAATTGCGACGCTGAGAGATCGTACTAAAAGCAACAATTTTTAAAAATTTAATTATTTTTGTAAAAATGTTTGCAACACATTAAGTGCGACTCGAAAACATTGCTAACAAATAATATAGGCTGTAGCATGAGTAAGCATTCAGGTTACTGTACATTGATTAACAGATTCCAAAGTCAAAAAAGACAGTTCATGAGTAAATTCTTGATATTTGGATGCTCCTTAATGATGTTTCTAATGAGCAATAAAGTTTTTCATGTATAGAATAAAACAGAAATGTTGTTGATGCAGTTACAAGTTTTGAGGTTATCTTTTACCAAACACTGACAAATTGGATTATAATGGAATTGTGCGTGTACATGAGTATAATATTTAGGATAAGTGGAGCTAGTTTAGTAGAAATTCAAGATAAAATTGGCGAAATCTAATTAAATTGTTTGATAGTATTGTTTTTAATATCTGGACATGAGCATGAAGTAAGCACAAAAGAAGCTTTGTTGTTTTTGTTAATTTTGCTTTAAGTATGGATGGGATTTTCTAATAAAACTTACCCCTGTTCCAATTGAACTCATTTTCGCAAGTTTATGGTATTTTTTTCAAATAAACAACGAAATAAAAATTTCAGACCGGAGAAGTAAGGTTAAGCGTCGTATTGTATGACATGCAAAACCATTCTTTGGAAATGGTTACTTGATCTTGTTGATGATTCTCATTTTCAAAACAGGACGGTATGTGAAAGTTTTCATTTTTATGGATCATAAATACTAATATATATTAAATGAAAATTTTAAATAAGATTCTCATTGAATGATTATTATATTCAATATCCATATTTTTATAATATTAATCTTAATAATCATGGCTCCAATAGCTTGAACGACCTTGAATTACCTACCTGTTCAACTATATAACTAAGTCCGGATGGGTTGCGCCAAGAGTTATAACCCATACCTACTTATAACATTACAACTATCGAAATGACAGCATGGATTAAACAAGAATATAATCCTGAATGGGATAAATGGCTTAAGCCAACACTTAAGACTTGAGTTGAATGCTGCTATATCCTTACTTACTTAGGTACTTGATACATCAATCCTTTGTCGTTTGCTGGGATGACCAGATGTGTCAAGAAAAACTAGGGATAACTCCTCTTAACCTCTTCAAATCCCAAGGCTCATTAAAGATCCGCAAGGAAAATGCAGGGAATGCATTACGGGTCTTTAACAAATTACAGTATTTATTAATTTATTCAATGATAGGCCTACACAAACCCCAATTCATTAATTTAAATGGCATATCATCAACTTTTTGTGGTGTGACCATGGAAGTTACACCTTATGTCGAACTTTCCAAGATTTGCTCGCACAAACTTGCCACACAAATATAATATGTAATGACTGTAGATCGTCATACACCTGTAGACTGGAAGAGAGGCCTACAATGATCCAGGAAGCCACTGAAGGTAATAATACGTATAGCCCTCTTTTGCATCTTGAACACATCTTTTTAACTGCAGAATCGTGACCCCAAAGTAGCAGTCCATAGCTCAAGATGCTATGAAAAAGAGCTTGGTACAAATATCCAAAGTCTTGATCGTTAGCCAAGTGTTCCCGGATAGATCGCGTCAAAACCAACTGATCTATTTACACCAACAGCAAGAATAGGGTTTGCTCATCAACTTTGTCAACTTCCTAAGCAAATAGGTGACTCGTGACAGTCTCTTACAGATGCCCTCACTCTTGCTCTCCCAGGTAAGCTTTGGATCGCTGGTAAATCAAAGGAGACACTGTGGCCCGGTTGCACAAAAGTCGGTTAAATTTTAACCGTTATTAACTTTACGAGAACCAATCAGAGAAGGTTTTTGTGAAAGGACGACTTCTCTGGTTGTTTCTAGTGGTTAAAATTTAACCGGCTTTTGTGCAACTGGCAATGTGAGTGCTGATGCCCTGACTGCGACTCATTGTGCAAACCTTAGACCAGTTATAGAATAGACACGGCCTATTGTATATTCATACTGAAAGTCGAAGCCAACATCTACTGCCATACCTCCAAATCGTGACGTCAGCATCAGATAGAATTTGTTTACATTGTTTTCTGTAGAGTTTGTTTACATTGTTTTCCATAGCAGATAGTGTCTATTTCTGCGGGAGCGCAGCTGGAGTTTACCATTTTAATTAATAATAATTTACATCCTTCTGAAATAAACACAATCTGAAAGTTTTCTATCTGATGATGACGTCACGATTTGGAGATATGGCAGTAGATGTTGGCTTCAGTGACTAGACTTCCCAGCATGTCTATTCTATAACTGGTCTAAGGTACAAACCAATCTTTATGTCTTAACCACATTCAGTAGCAACTTATTCGCTCCAGCAGCATTGAAGAATAATACATCAGCCTCCTGCTGCACCTGGGCCTATATGGTAGGTTTAGGCCAGAAAAAATCAATGTGGTATCGATTGGAATTACTGATATATTGCATTTATTCAAATGCTGATGAATTAATAATACCCTGTTGTCAATATTTGCAGTAGCAGAAGGCTTCGGGGGTGATTTACAGCATTTAATTTGGGTTTTCGTTTAATAATAATATTATCAATGTGGTATCATTCGCAAACTTTAGAATATGTTCTAATATGAGTAGAATTTGTTCTAAAGCTAGTTAAATCACATGCAAAATTAATTTGAATAAGATTACCGTATCTCATTTGTCATTGTTCTTTCAGGTACAAGCATCAAAAACATTTGGAATACCGTTAATAGTGACTGAGCAGTGTCCCATGCAAAATGGTCGGACGGTGAAGGAGCTTGATGTATCTCACGCACATGGCATTTATCCAAAAACCAAATTCAGTATGGCCATACCCGAAGTCAATGAGCAGTTGGATAAACTGTGCGATGGAAATGTTCAGTGTGGAGTCCTGTTTGGCATGCAAGTAAGGAAATTGATAAGACTAATTGATCTATTTACTTGATAATGTAATAATGATTACCTTCTTCTACATCCACGACCAGTTAATAAGATAGATCAAGTCAAAAAAGCAAGATAGAAGGTTAAACCTTCCTTCCTTGGGTTTGTCACTGTGCACATCAAAATATTCATTCACTGAGTAGAATGGATTTCTCTTCAGCAAGATACAAAATAATCTGACTGCTGTAAGCCCAACTGTCTTACAGCTATGAGCCTAACTGTTTATTATTTGTTTTGATATAACCTCAATTAAAATATGTTTATCATAACATGTGAAATCAATCAATCATCACAACATGAACACATTATTGTGAGCCCATGCCACTTATCTGAATCTAAATCTACTACCTCTGTAATCCGTAAACAACATTCTTTTTACATTTTATAATAGGAATCTGCAAATTGAGAGACAGAGTAAGTTAATTCTAGTTGCGAATAGGCAAATTTTTATTAATTATAGGAAAATTCACAATAAAAATTGATAGTGATTCACATTTTTATATGGAATTGAATACAAGATGTGTCATGCCGGCGCCACACTCTGGCCAAGTGCATACAATAATTGAATGAAAAAGACTAAGAAATTGTCAAAAACCACAGATTTATTGATACTTAGAAAGACCGGTTTCGGTTATTATACCATTGTCAATCTCTGATTGACAACGTATCAGAGTTTATAAAAAGATAAGTCTATCAGAGATTGACAATGGTATAATAACCGAAACCGGTCTTTCTAAGTATCAATAAATCTGTGGTTTTTGACAATTTCTTAGTCTTTTTCATTCAATATGAATAATTACCACAATATCAACTTCTCAACTACACAAAAAATGCGTACAATAATGTCGACGAGGTGGATGGCTGCTATGCTTCCGCTCGCCTTCACTCGGCTCGGCTCGCCTTAGCTCCGATGCTTGTGGAGACGAGAGGAGTGAAGGCGAGTGGCTCCCTACCACTGATCTTGATGGGGCGCTCGTCGTCTGATCACATTGCAGTGTGCATGGCAAGACGCTAGTGTTGGCCATTTGACGAGCGACTCGGCAAGCGTGATGTTTAGGCATCAGAACCAGGAGTCTTGTCTAGAAGACGAAACCTGTTCACCTCCAGAAGTCTAGTCTTGTCTAGACTGTAAATCTGACAACATTATATTTCATTTATACAGTATGGCTGGTCACACACCGATTAGTCAAGACAAGACTATTGAATGAAAAAGACTAAGAAATTGTAAAAACCACAGATTTTTCTGTTGATAAATCGGACAGATTTCCAGATAAATCTGTGGTTTTTGACAATTTCTTAGTCTTTTTCATTCAATATGAACATTTACCACAATATCAACTACACAAAAAGTCAAGACAAGACTAGTCACGTTTAGTCACAATACTTCACATAGTTGCTTATGGAGTCATGTCTAATTGCAATGTCTAATCAGTATGTGTTGTGCCATAAGCAGCAATGTGAAGTATTGTGACGGAACGTGACTAGTCTTGTCTTGACTAATCGATGTGTGACCAGCCTACAATTCATTATAGATTGAGACATCGTTGTCAATCTATTAAAATTGTTCTCTGGCTCATGAATATAGTGGTACTGTCCTAGATATCGTCAATGTTTAATTCCTCAACAATGTGTTGATAAAGATAGATTCATTTCGAAATTGATCGATTGATGGCTGTCAAAAATATCTTAAAAGATAAGACTCTCAAGCTAGCTCCGCAGTGCAGGCTGGATGCTTGTCTGAATCTGACTAGGCGCTGAGACAGCAAATAATAGCAGCGTTGGTGGGAATGCGAGCGGCCGCAGTAACATCTTCCACCCAGCAATGGTCGGCGTAGTTCCGCCTAGCGGACAGACGAAAGATCAGTCCAGTCGGTTATTTGATCCCTCCAGCCAGGCTCAGCCAAGCAGCCGAGACAAAAGAACAATGGACGGTCTTATTCGCGTTCATCAGCAGTTTTCTTTCTCACGATTATTTTGATTTCTGTGCTACCTATTATCAATAATAACTCCAATCACCAGTAAAAAGTTTCCAGAAACGTGGTGTACTACCATATTAATGACTTTTCATGATGATTTTCAATTATTTAAAAACATTGTTGACATTCTGAGCCTTCAGGCTAAACTTGGGGTCGCTGAGAACGAATCTGCAATCAGAATTTCTCTATCACGAAAATAACGAAAAAACCTAGCTGTTGATCCGGCAACCGTTAATAGTCATCCTGCAATGCGGCCGAAACACTTCCAAGCCAGACACCCATCTCAAATGACAACAACGCCAAGCTGTGAGAAACCATCCTGCACTGCGGCGGTTAAATTTTTACCGTGATTAATTTCACGAGAACCAATCAGAGAAGGCCTTTTTGATGAGACGGCTTCTCTGATTGGTTCTCGTGGTATTAATCACGATTAAAATTTAACCGGCTTTTGTGCAACCGGTACTCAATTTGTTTAAAATTTGAGTTCAAAAGTGGTTGTATGTAATGCATTTTCCACCTCTTATAAATTCGCAATCTTCCTATTAAGATTTGATTTGTATGTATCAAATAGAAAAATAGTTTCTAACTAACACAAGCCTGTACTTAATTCAACTTACATTTATGAATGTTGAGCCTTTTTCTATAATTGGAAGAATAAGCCGTTGATGTTGTCAACACCACTATAATTTATTCGAAAATTGATTCATCTTACAGAACCAGGTTTCATGGTAACACCTACCACATCTTCAGCTGAACTGTGGTAGGTTGTTCAGCTGAACTGTGGTAGGTTGTTCAGCTGAACTGTGGTAGGTTGTTCAGCTGAAGATGTGGTAGGTGTTACCATGAAACCTGGTTCTGTGAGATGAATTAATTTTCGAATAAATTAAAGTGGTATTGACAACATCAACATCTTATTCTTTCAACTATGGAGAAATATCACAACATCTCATACCATACAATCAACCTTTTTCTATAGCTTTAATCATCCAGCTCTGTAATAATTCATTCAACAGAAGTAAATAAATTGGAAAGTTGATTTACATATAGCTGTTTACCCTGTTGTCAATATTTGCAGTAGCAGAAGTCTTCGGGGTGATTTACAGCATTTAATTGGGATTTTCGTTCAATAATAATAAATCATTAATTTTTCAGGCGCATATATCCATTGAACAAACGGCGGCTGAGCTTTGTGGTCTGGGAATTCAGGTGCATGTAATTGCCGATGCGTGTACCGCTTCTTCACAGGAGGAACGAATTCTTGCATTACAGGTAATAAAACTATAATTGACGAGCGAAGTGAGGTCTAAGATTCAAGTCGACGGTTTCGCATTTCTCTTTATGTTTATATGTTTTTATAGTTTTATATTTATATTTATGTTCCGCATTTACAGCGAAACGCAGAAATAGATTTTCATGAAATTTGACAGGTATGTTCCTTTTTTAATTGCGCGTCGACGTATATACAAGGTTTTTGGGAATCTTGCATTTCAAGGATAATACAAAAGGAAACAAGAGTCTCAGTTCGCCAATATTACCGTAAAAATCAGACTAGAATTATTTATCATAAATCAGCTGTCGAGTGGATTATTGATTGCATGCGTCACTGTATGCAATTAATATATCAACGTAATTTGGTAAAAATCAGGTGTTGTGTGGACTAATAATTGCATGCAATTTATGCACTATTGATTACATGCAATTAATAACTAAAATAACATAGTATTGTCTCTCGACCTTTCTCTGCTTTCAATTCGGGCTGACCTGTTGCCATGTAGAAGATTATGTCTTGTAGAAGATTAGCTTTTGATGTTAGCATTTCTGATACACCAACCCCAACAGCCATTAGCCGTTTTCACACCGATATCTCGACGACACGACATAAAGACAGGATTTACTTTGATGGACTGCATAAGAGGAGGCTGTGGTTTATACAATAATTATTTATTATACAATAAATAGTTACACAATAATTATTTATTTTTGTCTTTCAGCGACTGAAACAGATCGGCTGTTTCATCACGACATGCGAGAGTATTCTGTACAAGCTTCTGGGAGACGAGGACCACCCGAAAGCCAACGAAGTGAAGCAGCTGCTAGACAAGCCTCGTCCGCCCACCGGTCTCGCTGTCCTGCTATGACCTTCACAACTCTCGTCCACCCGGAGGTTCCTGCCTGTACTGTCCTATGTTTGACAGCTCCTCTCATCCACCAGGAGTTTCCTGTCTGTACTGTCTTACGTTTGACAACTCAAAACTCAACTATTCTAGCCATGTGACTAAATACAATAAGAACAAGTCAGACAACTCAACCAAACTTTTTCAGCTACCATTGACTACATTTTTTATACCATTGTCTACAGAATACAGTGGGCTACATGTGAACAAACCAGACTATCTAAAGATGCGTACAGACTTGTGCACTACGAACACGCGCTTTTGGTTTTCTACCAGCTGGGGCCAATTTCACAAAGGTACAAGTATTGTTACCAACCATGGTTACGAACAAGTACTTGTAGTTACAAGTTTACAAGTACTCACGTTTCACAAAAATTTATGATATACAAGTTTACAATTTTACAAGTCTACAAGTACTTCAATATTAAACATAACCTATTTTCATGATAATTTCCTTTTTTCATCCTTTATAAAGGTTACTTGTACTTTTCAATAATTACTTTGAAAATATTTGAAAGGAATATATAATGTTTTTTTGTACAGTCTACTTCATTGATTGCTGAATTTGTAACCTACACAGTATATGTACTCTGTATATTTATAGTATATGTACTATATAATAATGTATACTATATATACTGTGTATATACTATAATACACATAACCTATGAAGTAACACATTAAAACTATTTTGGAAATTTATTAAATTCAATTTCCTGATGCATATATTTCCAAAATAATGAATTTTAGAGGAATATAGGGCATTTTTGATTATTAGAAATATTTATTAAATATTTAAAATAATTTTAATGATCACTTGTAAATCCTTTACATAGCTTTCCACTTCGGTAGAAATTTCATAGTTACGAACAAGTAATTTCGACAAAAATTGTTGGCTACAATGAAAATCTTTGTGAAACACTTGTTCGTAACAAGCAAATCACTTGTAAACTGTAGAAATTCATTGTAACTACAAGTTTACAATTCTGCTTCTGTGAAACGCTTGTAATCAGCTGTTCTCCAAAACCATGGTTGGCAACAAGACTTGTAACCTACTTGTACCTTTGTGAAACGGGCCCCTGATGTCTAATCTGTATCTCTAACTAGTTACACCATTAGCTAGTCACACTATTAGCTAGTTACACCATTAGCTAGTCACACTATTAGCTAGTTACACCATTAGCTAGTTACTAGCTAGTTACACACACATCTATTTTAGGACGTATGATATCCTATCGTCCTTATAAATTCTATTAGACTAGTAGTTCTGTGAACAGTAGACCTCGCGCTCAGTAAGTTACATTGACCTGTTGTTATGTTAATAGAATTAATAAATAATTTATCAATTTAAAATGTTTAGAAAAAATCCTAAATAAACATAGAGCTTTCTGTCCTATCGTACCGTGACGTGTCGTCCCGGAATGAGAGTGTGAGCGCTGTTATCAGGTCTGGCCGCAACTGTCTACAACGTTGATGGAAAGATACAATATCTCAAGATGTTCGATGTTTTTGAACGGGTAGTATTATAGTCAACTGTCTACGAACGTTGATGGAAAGATACATTTTCAAGATGTTCGGTGTTTTTGAACGTGTAGTTGACCGAGAGAAGTGAGGTCTAAGATACAAGTCGACGGTTTGGCATTTCTCTTAATGTTTAAATGTTTATATTTTGCGCATTTACGGCGAAACGCGGTAATAGATTTTCATGAAATTTGACAGGTATGTTCCTTTTTTAATCGTGCGTCGACGTATATACAAGGTTTTTGGAAATTTTGCCTTTTAAGGATAATATGAAAGGAAAAAGGAGCCTCCTTCATGCGCCAATATTAGAGTAAAAATCAGACTATAGAATATCATTCATCATAAATCAGCTGACAAGTGATTACACAGATGTGTGGAGAAGCCAGTCTATTGCTGTATTTCCATAAGGTCTATAGTTTCAATCAGGTACTTGTGGATGACAATACTGCGTGTGGTCTACTGTTCACAGAACTACTAGTAGTTCTGTGAATAGTAGACCTCGCGCTCAGTAAGTTACATTGACCTGTTGTTATGTTTTCTCAAAAATTAATAAATAATTCAACAATTTAAAATGTCTAGAAAGAATCCTAAATAAACATAGAGCTTTCTGTCCTATCGTACCGTGACGTGTTGTCCCGGAATGTGAGTGTGGGCGCTGTTATCAGGTCTGGCCGCAACACTGTCTACAGCGTTGATGGAAAGATACATTTTCAAGATTTTCGATGTTTTTGAACGGGTAGTATTATAGTCAACTGTCTACTAACGTTGATGGAAAGATAAATTTTCAAGATGTTCGGTGTTTTTGAACGTGTAGTATTATAGTCCACTAGACAGCTGATTTATGATGAATAATTCTATAGTCTGATTTTTACTCTAATATTGGCTCCTTTTTCCTTTTATATTATCCTTGAAATGCAAAATATCCAAAAACCTTGTATATACTTCGACGAGCAATTTAAAAAGGAACTTACCTGTCGAATTTCATGAAAATCTATTACCGCGTTTCGCCGTAAATGTGCAACATATAAATATTTAAACATTAAGAGAATTGCCAAACCGTCGACTTGAATCTTAGATCCCACCTCGTTCGGTCAATTAAACAGATGATGATGATGATGATGATTGTAAAGCTCCGTTAGTGGGATTTCACACCTAAGCTGGGCCGAGCCGAGCCGAGCGGAATCTGCGTGCACGCTAACTATGCAGGATTTAGTCGGGAGCATTCAAATCAACGCCGGGCCGAGCTGAGCGGATTTGTGCAGTCGGCTTGACGCCCAACTCGAGCGTTTTCGGGCAAGCGGATTCTGCCTTCTTTCAGTTTAGTTCGATCTTCTAACGTAGGGAGTTGCGCAGTATTTTTGACCGAACGAAGTGAGGTCTAAGATTCAAGTCGACGGTTTGGCATTTCTCTTAATGTTTATATGTTGCGCATTTACGGCGAAACGCGGTAATAGATTTTCATGAAATTTGACAGGTATGTTCCTTTTTGAATTGCGCGTCGATGTATATACAAGGTTTTTGGAAATTTTACATTCCAAGGATAATATAAAAGGAAAAAGGAGCCTCCTTCATACGCCAATATTAGAGTAAAAATCAGACTATAGAATTATTCATCACAAATCAGCTGACAAGTGTTTACACAGATGTGTGGAGAAGCCAGTCTATTACTGTATTTGTAAAAGGTCTATAGTTCCAATCAAAGACATTAAAGAGGTATGCATCTTTAAGCTGGGTTTACACCAAAGTCATTAACAAAATGGTCATAACTTAATCCTTATAGATTCTATTAGATTGAACGGAAGTTGACAAACACATATGTTCATCATGTGTATGATAAGTTATGTTCAATCCAATATAATCTATAAGGATTGAGTTATTAACATTCTTTAAATAAAGTTGGTCTAATCGCAGCTTTAAGGTCTTTGGTTTCAATATTTTGTTTTGCAGTCATGTTATTGTTATGCGTGCCCATCAGTATCAATATTCTCACATTCGAAAAAACTAATTTAATAGGTGAATAAAAATAAACAAAGAACTAAATGATGCTGGAGAAATTATAATATTTTTGATTCTAAAAAATTAATTTTCATGAGATAGAAAGTTCATCACGGAACTGGATTAATTATATCATATAGAATACAAATTCAAACGTGAACTGAGTTTGTTAACATTTAAAACAGTTGACATCAGGTACTTGTGGATGAGAATAATGCGTGAGGTCTACTGTTCACAGAACTACTAGTGTATTTGTGTATTACTGAGCCAATCGGCAATCGGCTTCAGTGCGAACGCAGGCAGATTCCGCCCGGCCCAGCTTTGATGTGAAACCACACTAACGAATACAATCATCTTCTGTAAAACTTTACAATCATCTGTTTAATCTAATAGAATTTATAAGGATGATAAAATATTGTACGTTTTAAAATCGATGTGTGTGGAACCATTACCGTCTCCATCTATACAGAAATCCGCCGCTTAAGCCTGGTTTTCACTAGTAGAGTTAGTGGTCGAGCAACTGGCATACTATCTCTACCGAGCTAACTCTACTCTACTTACTTGGTCGAGTAACTGGCATACTAACTCTACCGAGCTAACTCTACTCTACTTACTTGGTCGAGTAACTGTTTCCACTACAATTGAGAATATTAGGTGAAGTGTGTTGTCTAGTGAACAGAACTAACCTTAAAATGTCGACTCTACTCTCCTACCTCATTAGCATAGTAGTGGTAGAGTAGAGTGAGAAGCGGTGGTGGGGGAAGGCAAGTGGTAGAGTACTATCCCACGGTGCTATCCCACTCTACTAAAAACTAGTACTCTACCATGAACGTTTCCATTGGGAGAGTTCACAAGATAGTTAGTACTTGCCCAGGGAACTCTACCACTAAATCTACTAATGAAAACCAGGCTTTAATCTGATAGAATTCATAAGTTCATATTTAATTCATATGTGTGTATAACTGGCTTTACTGTTTCTGACAAATACAACAGATATAATAAGAATAGCATCAGCTGATAGAAAAGGATGCGCGTGTTCAGGTCGTGGTGCTAAAGTCTGTACGCTCCTTATGAGATTGAATACAAAACATGATATGAACAAACATGATACACTGTTTTTGTAAATCTATTTCTGAGACTTTTTACAGTACATTTAAGATTTCAGTCACCAATCAAACCAAACTATCCTAGATAGAAAACTAAGTGCCGGTTGCACAAAAGCCGGTTACATTTTAATCGTGATTAATTCCACGAGAACCAATCAGAAAAGACGTCTTATCAAAAAGGTCTTCTCTGATTGATTCTCGTGAAATTGATCACGGTTAAATTTTAATCGTGATGAACTCCACGAGAACGAATCAGAGGAGACGTCTTATCAAAAAGTCTTCTCTGATTGGTTCTTGTGAAATTGATCACGGTTAAAATTTAACCGGCTTTTGTGCAACCGGACCTAAAGTATAATATATGAATAAGCCAAAGACACTGTGAACAACTCAAATAAACTTTTTTCCCTAAGACTAAAAATAATTCAATCATACATTTCAGCCTTACGATTAAATATATTACATCCAAATACATTATCAACACATCTAAAGCATTGAATAGAAATTACTACATAGAAGCAACAAATTTGAATAAATAATTTTGTATGAATATAGCATTCGTAAAAAGGAATTATTACTGTTACAAAATTTAATGATGTAAAACTAAGTTCAGTACCGTAGTTGAAATAATAAAGTAACTAGAAAATTTTCACTTGTTAAAAACCATCAGAAAAAATTACAATTTCCTACCTTTTCTAATTGAAAGCGGTTATTTAACAAAAAATGTAGAATTCACTACACGTTTTCACTTCTTTGAACTAACCAAAGACTAGATAAACAAACTAAAAAATGCATACACATTCAAATTATCGACAAATTGATTCAACCAAATATTAGCCATAAAACTAGAAATAATAACACTTGATCATATTATTTTCTTTAATTTAAATAGGAAATAAATCAATAATTAAAAACAAGATGTTGAGTCAAACTTGCACGATCTACAGTAACACTGGCCTATAATATTACATTGTATCCCTCCCTATCTCTTTTCTGTATAGGGCTACTTTTTATAGAAATAGAAAGAAAAATGAAAATCTCAGTACCTTTTTTGAATATTTAATCACAACATGTTTCGGACATTGATGCCATTTTCATGTGATATAAAGTTAAGTATGTTGTGATTAAATATTCAAAAAGGGTACTGAGATTTTCATTTTTCTTTCTATATCCCTCCCTAATATCCCTAACTAACAGTTACCTTCTCATTCCACATATTTGTAACTTTAGGTAACTAATAGTTATCTATCAATCCTAACTCTAGGTTTCTAAAAGTCACCCAATCAATTCCAACATTTTAAAATTTAGGTAACTTGGAGTTACCTATAACTTTGCATTCCTAACGTTTTATGTGTGACACTATAATATATTTACAAGATAATGATGATAATAATAAGTGAATATTTGATATTGATAATAATATTGACTGAGGTTGTGGTAGAGTCGTCTAGCTGAATATTCTAATCGTGTTTTATTGTTATGTTTGAGTTTTATTTTATTTATTAATCTTTAGATTTAAGGTATTGTATGTTTACATTAATATTTTTAAATTGACTGAGGTTGTGGTTGTTGTTCCATAATAATTAAAAATTGGTTCATGAGTTTTTTCAAATATTTTTCAAAGCATAGTAAATAAATCTATATTCAGACATAAAAATTTAAGAATAAGGATTTTGCTATTCTTGAAATTCAGCTTAATCCAATGATAATCTCAAATAAACATCCTGATAATACTAATCTTGTATTTGAACAATCTATATATTTTATGAAAAAATCTGAAATTAAAATATTTTACCCAAGTATTGCTTATTTGTTACTATGAGAAAAAATGTGTTTGTTGGTTCAGATTCAGTAGATATTTGCTTTTTATTTCCTCTATGTGTTATTATTATAGTTTATCTTTATCATTGCTGAGTTCTATTGCATTTTGTCAATACTATTATGAGATCAACATAGAAAACTAAAACTTTCATTCCGAAATATTTTAAATCTACAATTGCTATTTCTTCTGAAATCACATGCTATTCGAAACTCCAAGTTTTTTGGGGGAAGCCTCATAGATAACCTTGTAATGCAATTTATTGTGCTCATACTTTTTGAACAACTATCAATATTTGTACTGATAAGAATATCGCTTTGGCTCTTTGGTCTATTTGAATTTAAACTTTACAAATAAGAACGACAATACTAATTTATTCTTGACAATATCTAAGGTTGTGTAGAATATTTTGTACAATTTTATTTTGGAGTTTGAATGAATCACTTTTGTCCACTTGAGTTACCATATTTATTTATTTTATTTTAATCACGCACTTTTCCACTTCTACTTCTATTTTAGTAGCCTAACCCTTGAAACTATGAATAGGTATGTACTTATTTTCATAGATTTAATACACTCTATTCCAAGTGCTTTGAAACTGAACCGTCTTTCTAAATCTAATAATAAATTATGCTTAATATTGTACTGATTTCCACATGAGTTTGTATTGAATTAGAATTATTCACAATATATGAATTAAGATTAGCCAATTAAAAATCACATATTTTACTATTATCACTTTCATCTACAATACTCATTTAAAAACTCAATTTTTTAATTTGGAAGAAAAATTTATAAATTTCAGAAGTGCATTAAATAGTGTCAACCGTAGAAAAAAGTTTTTAAACTTTCCGTTCCATAAAATCTCAGGGCATTCTCTCAAACTTTCCTATTAGACTTTTGCCATTATTGTACCAATGACAAGGTAGTGCCAAACTCAAGTTTTTGTTTGTTTTTTTGTTTGATTCCCTCATATACCGGTATATTCTAAAACTTTAATGATACGGTATTTCTTTGAATGGTATTCTAAGTAAGTTTGAGCCATGTAATGAGAAGGTTCTCGAATTATGGAAGAAAATTGATAACATATAAGTCGAAGAAAACATGGAATAAAATCCTCTACTGTACCTTTACATTTAACTTACTGTCCAACCAATCAGGGTGAAATTTTATAAGTTTTTATACTTGCTATTTGTAAAAAGCCAAGTACATCATCTGAATGAATGATAGAAGTAGGTAATGCGTAATGGCATAATCACGATTTTGTACTCTCTATAAAGATTTTCAAGATTTGTGGAAAACTTATGTTTCATTTAGACATAGATTCAACTAATTCTCTATCCAAAGATGTCTCACTTCGAAAAATACGTAGTTCGATCTTGAATTTTTTCACCATATAAGTTAGGTAGGTACTTATATCCACCATTAGTTTTCCACCTCTTAGCTCTTAGATGAATTTTCAAAATAATGTAAACATTCATGATCATTTTGAGATAGGCTACATTAATTTTTAAAAATTTACGCTTATAAGCACAAACATATTTATCAGAAAAAAGCAAAATTTTATTTGAAAAAAAAAATGGTTGTAAGAAAGGGAATACTCTTGTTCCTTCCAAAAACAATTACGCTATTATATATTGATATTTAACATATTTATAAACAATATTTTGGCATATTAAATATTCACATGGTGCTTCTTTGTATTTGTTCATGCTTTAAAAATAAAACTATGATCTTGTAAGTATCTGACTTTTTATTTTATGTTCTATCCAAATGAAAAGATTTTTGTTTGTTTTTATAATGAAGCTCTGCTATTCAAATTATATTAATATCAACTCTTCCAATAGAAGATTCATTCCAAGTTTATAGAATCATAACTTAGAGTGAGAGGTAAGGGTAGAGAGTATCAGAGAAAGTGCTGAGTTTTGCAAAGAGATTTAAATGTCGAAAATATTTGTCAGCACAGAGTGGAGAAATTTAGATAGGTACATGCTTTATAACATTCTTATCTACCTTTTCTGATGCATCCTCTATCTCAGTGGCCTCTCTACACTATCCTCTGATCCCTAAACACTTTTGAATAACTCAATAACTTGATAAGTCAATAAATTATTGACTGGTAGCCACTCTAGCTTTACAAATGCCCCTCAATATTTGAAATATGGCGCCACATTGTCCAACTCGCTTGATCTATAGTAAGTGACACTCGATTATGGTGGCAGTGAAAACAAAGTAGACATCTTGAAAACTTGATTGTTTTTGTTTTGCGCCGACCGTTCTCTTGTATAATTTCTTTAAAATTTTTATTAGATTGCTCTATTGGATGTGAAATTCTAACAAAATGGCATCAAAAAGCTCCTCTTCCGATGCTCGAGCCGAATTAGCAGAACTTGTTCGGAGAAAAGCTGAAATTGCGGTAAGAATCTAAATTGAGTGAAACTGTCTTTATAATAGGTTATGTTTCCAGAAAGATCGAGAAGATCTGTTTAATTTGCAAAGCGTTTTCTCAAATAATTTTGCCATTAAAATTGAAAATAATGTTGCCCATGAAGTTTGTTGAGTCATTTCTACAGCCAAATACTCCTTCATTAGGTTAAAACTTTAGCTTAGGATCTAGATTGAGTGAAACTCAATATTATAGGTTATGTTTCTAGAAAGATCAAGAAGATCTGTATGCATTGGTGAGAATATTATTATTACAGCCAAATACTCCTCCATTAGGTTAGAGCTTTAGCTTAGAATGTTTCGCTTATTCTGTTGCAGAGGCCAATCAATTCGTCTTATAGGCTATAATCCTTTGATTATGAAAATTATTAATGCGTGTACTACATTTAGTATATTACAATTTTGGCATCCAGTAGGTTACCAAGAGACTGAGCTAGTTTACAGTAGAAACTTATTTTACTCTGGGGTCCCCTGTTTCTGGCAGCCAACTTGTAGCCAGGTAGCCAATACTGGTCTCTCAATGTTTTCCCAGCGTTCTTTACATTCGGCCGCCTATGGTTGCTTTCTGGTGACCCACTTGGCTACGCAACGCTTCGGAAGACGTAGCCGTCCTATCTCACTATATTTAAAGCTATGCTACGCTGATGTGAACGAGGCAGAATTAGTAAATTTCACATTTGAGATAGGATGTATTTCAAAGTGGAAATTCTTGAAACGCACCTGAGTATTAAGATACCTTGAAGGTGCAACTCCGCTTCCAAACACTCGCCAAGTGCGTATCAATGACGTCGTGATAGGACTATTTCAACGTAGTGAAACGTAGCTAAGTATTAAGATATCTTGAAAGTGCAATTCCGCTTCCACACTCTTGCCAATGCCTTCTACATACGGTAGCTGGTACAGGTTAATTGATGTAATATTAACGGTTCATTCTCGTTTAAAATAATCAATTATATTTAATAAAGCAATAAATTATATTTTTTAATAATTTCATAATGAATTTTCATAATTGAGATGAAATATTTTGTTAATTAATAATTCTACATTGTTAAAAGAAAATCTGGCAACAGAGCAAAGTGAGAAAGAAATAGCGCTATCCGCTTTGTTGATTGATAGACAAGGATAAAGGATATAGTGAGGTCCACGTTATAATGACAGTATTTGATCAACGTTGGTTTTGCTATCCTTGTCTATCATTCGACAAAGCCGGTGGTACTATCCTTTTCTAGGTCCACAACGATGCCAATTATGTTTTTGACAGTGTAGAAATATAAATAATTAATGTAGAGAATCGGCATCGCTATTCTCCTATCTTTATCTACTTCCATTATAACGTGGACCTCACTATAGCAACACCATTTCTAATGAAACACTGCCATTATAACGTGGACCTCACTATAGATGACTTGAAAAGGTGATAAATTCCCCATTTCCAGTTCTTTTTAACGTTTAATGACTGCACAAAGAAGAACTGCCATATCTACTGAATTTATTCTATAACACCTTTACTTGATTCCTATAAGTTACTCTATATTTCAATCTATTTTTTTCAGGAGACCCTGGCAAATCTTGAAAGGCAGATTTATGCTTTTGAAGGCAGCTACCTGGAGGACACTCAGCTCTATGGGAACATCATCAGAGGCTGGGACCGCTACCTGACCACCAACAAAAATACAAACAGTAAAGCCGAGAAGGGTAATAGGAAATTCAAGGATGCCGAGAGACTGTTCTCTAAATCCAGTATCACATCTCAGGCAGTCAGTAACCCAGAGTTCAAAACTGAAATGTGCCAAAGTGATTGAATCCATCTTTTTAAATTGTTTCTGTGTATAAACTTGAGTTATCTAAAGTAAGTATTCTCATCTTGTGATACTATAATTATATGTTTCCAGTGATTGACATTATATAAGTATTTTAACGGCCTATAGATGTTTTTATCCTAATTTCAACACACATATTGAGCTTGAATAGTTTATTTTTTCGTCCAATGATTCATTGAATTGTTTCAAAATTTTTAAAAAGTGTATGTCTTGATATCAATCACCGTTATATTGGCAGTCTACGTTATAATGGCGGTATTTGGTTAACATTGGTGTTGCTATCCTTGTCTATCATTCGAAAAAGGAGATGGTGCTATCCTTCTCCGCAACGTTGCCATGTGGTATTTCAACAATGTAGAAATATAATTAAGTCAGGCTCGCTTCGCTCGCCATATCCGTCTGGCCAGGGGGCTCCGCCCCCTGGACCCCCGACTGGTTCGTCCGAAAATGAGATCAGCGGGCTTCACTTGCCAAAAACGCAGATTTTGGGCGTATCTTTGGCGTTATTTCAAATTCCTTCTAACACATTATTACACCCTAGCTTAGCTTCTGAACTAAATTTGAACATTTTCTGTTCATTTGTTCTCGATAAATCTGAGAAAAAGCAAAAAAACCGCTAATTTTGGGCGTATCTTTGACGTTATTGCAAATTCCTTCTAACACAACATTATTACACCCTAGCTGAGCTTCTGAACTAAATTTGAACATTTTCTGTTCATTTGTTCTCGATAAAGCTGAGAAAACGCTAAAAAACAATGGAAAAACGCAAATTTTGGGCGTATCTTTGGAAATTTTTCCAAATCTGTTCTTAGTGCACCTCTAAAGGGGCAACAGAACATACCTACCAAATTTGAACGTTTTGGGTCCGGTAGATTTTTAGTTCTGCGAGTGAGTGAGTCAGTCAGTTAGTGAGTGAGTGCCATTTCGCTGTTAATATAATTATATAGATACACGAAATATTCAATCCCAATTAGAAAAATTTAATCATTGAAATATCTACTTGACGAATGAAATATAATTGATTGATAAAAACAATATAAAAATCTTGAAGCACCCTTTATTTTTTAAAAAACTTTAAAATAGTTCAACCTTTTTAATAAAATAAAGGGTGCTTCAAGAATTTTATATTTTTATTTATTTAAAAAGTAGCCCATGTTAATGAAGTATTTTTATAATTGATTGTTTTGAACAAGAATTAACAGTTAATATCACATCAGCTATCCTCTATAGAAGGCAGTGGCAAGGCAGAGAATAGGCAGAGAATATTCTTCTAGCTTCCTCCATTATAATGTGGACCTGATTTTAAGCCAATTTGATTCCTTATTTACTCTTCATAAATCTACAATAAACCTGCGATCCCACATATCAGAATCAGTGAAAATATAATCCCCATGATTTCTTATGAGACTATTCCCACTCAACCCGGTCGAGCTACTGTGAACAGTCCCATTAAAACATATGGAAATTATATTGTCACTGTACCTGACCATTACCTCAGTAAACAAAGCCATAGTGCATGACTGGTGGTTGATTGTAACGTCAGCACAGGTAGCGCTCCTCACCAATAAAAAATCTGGTGTGGCGCACTCACACAACTTTCCTTGCCGTTATGAAAATTTATCACCTGACGCTAGTGTTCCCGCGCATCTCAAGTCTACTATTCAAAGATTTGAGCCAGCTGGTGACAGGGCAATAACGCTGGAGACACACGAGGTCTGCTATCTCTTCGTAGTGAATCATTCAATAGAATCAACAGTTGCCAACAGTTTGCAATTGAAAATCACATTTTCTCGAATTTCGAGCTTATTTTTAATTCTAGGTGAAAATGTTACTGGACATTAGTTGTAGAGATTCTCATGCTCAATCTTTTCCACTCGAATATTTTTTGTTTAAATTGAATCTGAAGCCTGATAATTGAGAATCTAAAACCAAACTTTGCATAGATGGGGCGGAGCTCCTGAAATTTTTACAGATATGGGACTTGTGGCAGTTGATAGAGCTTATCGATGACTATTTTAGGTATAACTTTAATCAAAATCGTTGGAGCCGTTTTCGAGAAAATCGCGAAAAAACCTGTTTTTGACATTTTCGCCATTTTAGCCGCCATCTTGAATCGCATTTGATCGAAATTGTTCATGTCGGATCCTTATATTGTAAGGACCTTAAGTTCCAAATTTCAAGTCATTCCGTTAATTGGGAGATGAGATATCGTGTACACAGACGCACATACACTCATACGCACACACACACACACACACACATACAGAACAATACCCAAAAACCACTTTTTTGGACTCAGGGGACCTTGAAACGTATAGAAATTTGGAAATTGGAGTACCTTAATTTTTTTCGGAAAGCAATACTTTCCTTACTAATAAGGAAAGGAAAGGTAATAGGGCAAGGAAAGTAAAAAACTAGCTGATATAGATCAGCTGAAATCAACAAATTTTTATTGGTGTGGAGCCCTACCTGTGCTGACGTCACCAGAATGCACTATGGCTTTCAGATCACACGTTCAGATCATTATGTATGGGAATCTGTCTTAATTGGGTTATAATTAGTGCTCTACTTTGATACGCTTCCACTTTGCTCCATTGTATAACAAAAACAACTAAGATAAATCTCTGGTAAACTCTGATAATGGTTTGACAACCGAAATTATCTCAATTTCTAGAGTTACCAACCGGTAGCCTTATCTCTGGAATTCGCCAGAAATTGACAATGGTGTACCAACTGAAACCAGTACCTCGATTTTTTATAAATCTGTGGTTTGAAAATATCTAAGGTTGGCCGTCCACCGAACTAGCATCGGCCGAAAACTATTGAAATCGTCCGAATGATCCCCCAACAAAGAAAGGAATAGATGCTTGTCCATTGCAACAAGTTCATACGATCGTCTCCGGCCGATCCGAATTGAATGGGATTTTCCGGCTCTATCCGACCGAACTAACTAGTCAAGCTGAGACAACAAAGTGTTCCTAACCTAAAATTGTTTCACAGTTTTATTTATTTGAAGTTGTTCTGTTTTATCAAGTTGTAACTATGGACAATGAAAAGTTGATAAGTTTGGTTCAAGAGCATGTTCCATTGTGGGATATGCAAGACGAAAGATATGATCGCCGTGTTGTTCAGAGGAATCTGTGGACAAAGATTGCTGAACAAATAGGATCTGAAGGTAAAAGTAAATTCGTATGGCTTTTGTTGGTGGGGAGTCACTTGCGGGAAGGTCCCACCGCCTGAATATATAATTTAAGCCGTCAATGGGCCTTACAACTGTCATACTTCAGCCGGGACCGACAGTTTAACGTGCCCATCCGATAACACGGGAGTGATCTGGTTAAAAAACTTTTGGTATTGAGAGGGTTTGAACCCGGGATCACGGATCACTCCATCTGAAGGTAACTTTATTGTAATGGATAACTAATTTAGTGGATATTTGTTTATTCAATTTTCAAAATCTCAATATAGTCATTGTTTATGAAAAATTTTGGTGGCTATGGTAATAGTTAATTCAATATTCAATAGTTCAGCCAAATACTGAACTAGACTGACGTAAAAGATTCCAATGAACGACCATATTCGGCCGAATGAACGGCGGCAGATTCGTCCGTTCTAACGGCCAAACGGATCGGTTGAATACGGTTCCAGTGGACGGTTACCCTAATACTTTTATTCGATTTGGATAATTACCAAAATTTCACATTCACAACTATTCAGAAAATAAATTGATGGTTTCAATGATATAAACACATAGAAGAGAGTATTGTTCGTTTATTTTTTTTATATTGATACAATTACAAGAAATATTTTATTACATCAGTTTTTTATTTATTAATAAATAATTTGTTTGACAATAGATTTAAAAATGTCGCGCTCATAATAGTAAATAACAATAAACAGATTACAAATTTATATTACTACGATTTTAACTTGAAATAAGCAATAATTTATAGTACTTATAAAATTTTAAATTGGAGGATTAACATTAGAAATCACAGTGTGTACAATATTTGATTAAAAGTTGAGATAATAAAATTGAATTATTTTTCAGTGCTACTATCTTTGATTATGGATACGTTAGGTATTAACGTATCCATAGTCAAAGCAACTATGCTACATAGAGGAAATTCTGTATCAAGAAATTTGGTTCAAGTAAAAATTAATAGAGAAGCGACAAAACTCTTTGTCATGTAAACTTTTCACATTTATTTAGAATCTGAACATATAAATTCCATCTACTTCTCCAGACGGCACTTTGCCATGGAGAAAAAATGCCTACGATAAAATGTTATAACTGATTTCTTTTGTAATGCAATTATTGTGAAATTGAATAAAGGCCAATTTATTCATTTATTTTTTTTTTTTAATTAATAGACCTCGCCAATACAATACAGTGTAACTTGACAAACCATTTTCATAATTATGCCAAAATCATATTTAATAACAAGTTTGATTAACATTGGCCGTTCAATTGTACATTTTACAATATGTAGGCTATTAATTCAAAATTCAGATACATTATTCCAACTTTCCAAAAGTTGAAGAAAATCTATAAACGTGCTTGGACTTATTCGATAGTATAATTCAGTTTGTCATGGTTAAACAATTATACATTTTTTCCTAATATAAGATACAAAAAATTCTCAATAAAACAACAAACAGTAAATTTGGAAAATTTATAGCACCAAACCAGTGATAATTCATCACTAAATTTTTAATTTTTGTCTGATATTAATCGGCCTTCTCCACTTTAGTCTAATGAATATTTATATCAACAAAATTCATACAGTTATTTCCTATTTATAAAAATAACGGCTTTACAATAATTACCTTGCTAGGCTAAATTTCTCAACATCTAGATATTTAATTACATTGATTTTGAAATTCGCATAAAATTTGTTTTAAATAACTTTTAGTGCAATAAGAGTGTAATGAATATGTATAAGCGTCTTCATAGGAATCTTAGCACAATAGTTTTCAACCTATTTCTAAAATATAATTTCATATTTCATAGAATTTGATTTTAGCAATATTGAATTGTTCGTTCAAGAGGAATTCAAGAAAAAAGAATGAGAGACTAGATTAGTTTAGAATTTTGAAAATGATTAGAGGTGAAAAAATACTGTACTAAAAAGGAATTTGTAGAAATATATAAAAATAAATACACAAGGACAACACATACATAGATTTATAGAGGACATACATTAATAAAATAAAGAGGAGTGGTCTAAGACTGCCAATATTATTCAAAATGCCTTCTTCGATTTTTTTTTATGTTTCCGTCTTTGTTCAAATAAGACGTCGAGGCTCAGTCCAGTTTCCAATACATTTTCATTTGAAAAAGGAAAACAAATCTGCAACTAAATTTTTACTCGAGTTAGATGATTAATGAGCTAAAAGATAATCAAGTAGCCTACTCAAATTTTACTAAATGCGTGTTAAAATTTTACTAAATGCGTCTCAAATTTTACTAAACGTGTTAGAAGATGTGTTACGTGTTAAAAGTAAATCAACAAGTCTACTTCTTTATGAAATAAATTCTGCATTGAAGTGAAACATCTACTGATTCTATCCACTGCAAAATATTGATGCAGTCTACTATAAAGTTGTTATTTTCTCTAGAAGTTGTTGATATAATTATTTCATCTATCACAACTGTAATTATTTCTTTCCTTTCCCAATCATTCATAGTTGAGAATAATATTGTATTTATCAATGTATAAATAATCTGTTCATCATGACCAGAAAACTGTCACAAAACAGTGACAGTGAACATTGTAAATATGTTTTCCATAAGTTCAAATGGGACTATTCATACTCACTCGGCCGTTCTGAGTGTGAATAATCCAATTATAACTTGTACAAATAATATTTTCACTATCACTGTTGAGTGGGAATATCGCTTACATTATTCTATTATTTATCAATGATAAACTTGAATTTTCGGCAGTGATAACACTCAAGTGTTAATAGTTAGTCAAGCCTATCTATTATAGTAATAGATTATTCTCTAAAAAGAAAGAACATAATTTATCATGACGAATAATATTGATAGTCTAGAACCTACTTAATAACTAACAAATACTAATAGGTAATTAAAAATCATGAAGAGTTTGTGGAATAAATATTTTACACATAAGAGTTCTGAAAATTGAAATAGTTTTCTTGTTTGTGACATGAACTAGGAGATCAATCACTCCGAAGTCGACATTTAAGTCGATTTTTCATCCATAAAACAGAATTGATCAGTTCATCAAGCTATCACATGAAAATTGAAATCGCAAACAATAACAGGTAATGCTATACTTTCATGGCGTCCAGGGAACTTTTACCTTTATTTTTGAGCTGTTTTTCGAATTTTAAACTCGGTTCTTCGGTCCGCGTGTGCCAAACATAGATCTGTAAAATATTGATAATCTAATATTAAAAAAGAACAAAATTTATTCACAAATCGAGTTCATTACAATGAGAAAACTACTCTAACACAAAATTATTGTGAATAATATAAATTAGTTGAATAAGAATCTACATGTATTTTGTGAAATTTCTCCATAGTTGAAAAACACATGACTGTGTTTTTTTACTTTCCTTGCCCTATTACCATAGGTAAGGAAAGTATTGCTTTCCAAAAAAAATTAAGGTACCCTAATTTCAAGTTTTCTATACGTTTCAAGGTCCCCTGAGCCCAAAAACATGATTTTTGGGTGTTGGTCTGTGTGTGTATGTGTGTGTGTGTATGTCTGTGAACACGATAACTCCATTCCTAATTAACCGATTGACTTGAAAATTTTAAACTTAAGTTCCTTATACCATAAGGATCCGACAATAAGAAATTCAATAAAATTCAATTCAAGATTTCGTAAAAAATGGCGGATAATTACTAAAAAACCATGTTTTTCACGGTTTTCTCGAAAACGGCTCTAACGATTTTCTTGCCCTACTATTCTAACTATTTATAAGCCCTTACTCTAACTATTTATAAGCCCTATCAACTGACATGAGTCTCATTTCTGGGGAAATTCCAGGAGCTCCGTAATATTCTTGAGAAAAATGGCGGATAATGGCTAAAAAACCATGTTTTTCACGGTTTTCTCGAAAACGGCTCAAACGATTTTCTTCAAATTTATACCACGGCTATTCATAAGCCGTATCAACTGACATGAGTCTCATTTCTGAGAAAATTGCAAGAGCTCCGTAATATTCTTGAAAAAAAATAGCGGATAATTACTAAAAACCATGTTTTTCACGATTTTTTCAAAAATAACTTGACCGATTTTTTCAAATTCATATCCTGTATAGTTATTTATCAGCTCTATCAACTGGCATGAGTCTTCTTTCTGGGAAACTAATGGGGGGTCCACCCCATCCTTGATAAATGTACTTAGTAACCTCCTTCTCGTGCATGAGGTAGGTAGCGCAGTTCATAAAAAGAATGCATAGTCGAGATATTTCATCTGTAGAACAGCTGTTTTGACGACTTTGAAAAAATGAGGACTAAAAAAATCATAGTTTTACAATTTACACAAAGGAAAAAGTACTCTGAAAACAATTATATATACACATATACAGAAGTCTGATCGTAGTTTCAAATATGAGCAAGGAAAGTTGTGTGAGTGTACCACACCAGATTATTAAAATTGTGAATCTTTTTCCTCACATAGACGAATCTGTGAGTAGGAATTAAGAAAAGATAATGACCTATATTTTTCGAACAATAGTTGTATTGTAATAAAACATTGATAGGACTGCAATCTTATTATTATTAAAGCTGCAAATGACAAAAATCTGGTGTGGCGCCCTCACACAACTTTCCTTGCCGTTATGAAAATTGATCACCTGACGCTAGTGTTCACGCGCATCTCAAGTCTACTTATAAACAAAGATCTGAGCCAGCTGGTGAAAGGTCAATAACGCTGAGACATACAACGTCTGCTATCTCTTCATAGTGAATGATTTAATAGAATCAACAGTTGCCAACAGTTTGCAATTGAATGATCAAATTTCAAACTTATTTTCAATTTTAGGTGAAAATGTTACTGGATATCAATTATAGAGATATTAATGCTCAATCTTTTTCACTCGAAATTTTTCGTTTAAATTATATTTGAGACCTGATAATTGGAAATCTCAAATCAAACTTTGCATAGATGGGGCAGAGCTCCTGAAATTTTTACAGATATGGGACTCGTGGCAGTTGATAGAGCTTATCAATGACTATTCTAGGTATAAATTTGATCAAAATCGTTGGTACCATTTTAGAGAAAATTGCGAAAAACCCTGTTTTTGACAACATTTTAGCCGACATCTTGAATTGCATTTGATCGAAATTGTTCGTGTCGGATCCTTATAGTGTAAGGACCTTAAGTTCCAAATTTCAAGTCATTCCGTTAATTGGGAGATGAGATATCGTGTACACAAACGCACATACACTCATATACACATACAGACCAATACCAAAAAACACTTTTTTGGACTCAGGGGGCCTTGAAACGTATATAAATTTAGAAATTGGGGTACCTTAATTTTTTTCGGAAAGCAATACTTTCCTCACCTATGGTAATAGGGCAAGGAAAGTAAAAAATTCACAGCCAATACGGCTGATTGTCTCGGAGAACCCACCTCACCTCAGAATCAGTTAGACAAGACACTGGAGGCTATAGTATTTAACTGCAATTTAACATATTGCAATTAGAAATGATGGGATGCAAAACCATATGAGTGCTGTATGTTGATACACAAGATTATGAGTAAGTTTACAGTGAGATTATGAGTAAGTTTACAGTGAGGTTATGAGTAAGTTTACAGTGAGATTATGAGTAAGTTTACAGTGAGATTATGAGTAAGTTTACAGTGAGGTTATGAGTAAGTTTACAGTGAGATTATGAGTAAGTTTACAGAGAGGTGATACCAAGTGATACTAACGACTCAATATTAGCATAGAGAAAAGATAACACATGAAGATATTGCATGGTATAGGGCGTTTATGTTACAATTAACATGTTACGATGTAAACTCAAACCGATCGTCCTTATAGTAGTTTTTATTGTGAATCTATGTGACGCCGGTAGTCTCTCATGCTGTGCCGCTCTTTCACTCTCACCCCAACAAAACAGTAATAATACACAGTAGTCGACAGTAATCGGCTTGAGTCAACAAAAATTCGGAACTTGGAACGATTTGGAACATAGGATATCTCCTTGTGCTATATTTTCTCTATGATATTAGTGAATATTCACTAACTGACGGCGGCTCATTCTCATTCAATATCAAGATAAATTTTATAAAAATTTTTTCGTCAATAATTACTACTTACTTTAGTACAGTTATCGGCCAACGGTTCCAGATCTTCCTTTTTTGTCAACTGGTCAAGGAAAACACTCTCTTGATGGCCCATTTTTACTTTGAATGAAAATTTCACCTGGAAATTGAGAGAAAATGGTTTAAAAAAAATAGCTGTCCTCATACAAGATATCACAGAACCACAATAAAAATTATGTAGAGTGGACTTAGTATTATTACTTTCCTTGCCCTATTACCATAGGTAAGGAAAGTATTGCTTTCCGAAAAAAATTAAGGTACCCCAATTTCTAAATTTCTATACGTTTCAAGGTCCCCTGAGTTCAAAAAACTGGTTTTTGGGTATTGGTCTGTATGTGTGTGTGTGTGTGTGTGTGTGGTGTGTGTGTGTGTTGTGTGTGTGTGTGTTGTGTGTGTGTGTGTGCGTCTGTGTACACGATATCTCATCTCCCAATTAACGGAATGACTTGAAATTTGGAACTTAAGGTCCTTTCACTATAAGGATCCGACACGAACAATTTCGATCAAATACAATTCAAATTGATGGCGAAAATGTTGTCAAAAACAGGGTTTTTCGCGATTTTCTCGAAAACGGCTCCAACGATTTTGATCAAATTTATACCTAAAATAGTCATTGATAAGCTCTATCAACTGCCACAAGTCCCATATTTGTAAAAATTTCAGGAGCTCCGCCCCATCAATGCAAAGTGTGATTTTGGATTCCCAATTATCAGGCTTCAGATACAATTTAAACAGAAAATTCCAGTTGGAAAAGATTGAGCATAAAAATATGTACAATTAATGTTCAGTGATATTTCCACCTAGAATTGAAAATAAGCTCGAAATTTGAGAAAATGTGTTTATTCAATAATGCAAACTGTTGGCAACACTGTTGGTTCTATTACAGCATTCACTATGAAGAGATAGCAGACTTCGTGTGTCTCCAGCGTAATTGTCCTGTCACCAGCTGGCAGATCTTGAATAGTAGACTTGAGATGCGCGGGAACACTAGCGTCAGGTGATCAATTTTCATAACGGCAAGGAAAGTTGTGTGAGTGCGCCACACCAGATTTTTTTTGTATTCTAATCATTCATGAATTTCTAACATTGGAATTAGAACTACTCTGGTAGTTCAAAGCTGTGATTCTAGGCCCCGTATCAAATTATATATTCTATCCTATTCATCAAGGAAATATATTCATTAATGATTTTCTAATACTATTTACATAACATTTATACAAAAATATTGATCATAAGTACTTCTTCATTTGGCTACAGTGCTGAGTTAGAGAAGGATAGAGCTATCTGATTTGTTTAACAATAGACAAGGATAGCAAACTAATGTTTAGAAGGTGCTGACTTCATAACGTGAATCCCACTATAATTGAAGGTGGCTACTTGAAATAGTATATTTCGCACCTAGAGCAGAAAATGAGATTTTTCCGGCTCGAAATCGGTTTTCAAGTCCGAGGCCGTAGGCCGAGGACTAGAAAAGATTGAGAGCCGGAAAAACATTTTTGCCTGTGGTGCGAACGCAATTTTTCGCCACACACAAAAATAAACAATATATATATGAGAATAGTTGTTTACTAAGCACTTCCGAAAGCAGAAGTGGAAGGTGATAGCTCTAGCAAATCTGAGGTAATATTAACTGTTCGTTCTTGTTTAACATCGATTCTTGACGAATAAAATATAATTGATTATTTTAAACAAGAATGATCAGTTAATCAGATATACCGGTATCAGCCATCCTTTATAGCAAGACAGAGAGTGGCCAACGCGCTGTTTACCTATGCGATTATAACTATATTATCACTATAGTGAGGTCCACGTTATAATGACAGTATTTGATCATTTTTGGTTTTGCTATCCTTGTCTATCATTCGACAAAGCCGGTGGTACTATCCTTTTATAGGTTCACAACGATGCCAATTATGTTTTAGACAGTGTGGAAATATAATTAATTAATGAAGAGAATCGGCATCGCTATTCTTCTATCTTTATCCACGGCCATTATAACGTGGACCTCACTTTATAAACTTTGCTCTCTCTTTGATTCAACCTACTTGGAGGACAATCCAACCATGTTTTTAAGGGCGTGATTACCTTCCAGGATGTGATTACAACGGGAAGAGCAAGCAGTATGTTTTCAGGATGTGCTTACCTCGGACTGAGCAAGAATGATGTTTTTATGTAGTGATTACCTGAGGATAATTTATGAGTTTATAAATCGCTTCCCGGTAGTTCGGAACACACTTTAATCTGAAGGTCCACTCACATCTCACCTTCATTCGTCTCATTACCCACTCACAAGCCTAGAGCTCATGTGGGTATCACCCTCAGCACCAAAAAATCGACGATGTTTTCAGAAAGTGATTACCTCGGGACTTGTAAGAAGGATGTTTTTAGGACGTGATTTATCTCGGTACGAGCAAGCAGTATGTTTTTAGGATATGATCACCTCGGGAAGACCAATCAGTATGTTTTCAGAATGTGATTACCTCAGAATAAGTGAGCCGGATGTTTTTAGAACGTGATTACCTCGTGACGAGCAAGCAGGATGTTTTTAGGATGTGATTTACCTCGAGACAAGCAAGCAGGATGTTTTTAGAACGTGATTTACCTCGTGACGAGCAAGCAGTATGTTTTTAGAACGTGGTTACCTCGAGACGAGCAAGCAGGACGTTTTCAGGACGTGATTTACCTCGGTATGAGCTAGCAGGATGTTTTTAGGATGTAATTTACCTCGGAACAAGCAAGCAGTATGTTTTCAGGACGTGATTTACCTCGGGACGAGCAAGCAGGACGTTTTCAGGACGTGATTTACCTCGGGACGAGCAAGCAGGACGTTTTCAGGACGTGATTTACCTCGGGACGAGCAAGCAGGACGTTTTCAGGATGTGATTTACCTCGAGACTTGCAAGCAGGATGTTTTCAGGATGTGATTTACCTCGAGACTTGCAAGCAGGATGTTTTCAGGATGTGATTATCTCGAGACTTGCAAGCAGGATGTTTTTAGGATGTGATTTACCTCGTGACGAGCAAGCAGTATGTTTTCAGGATGTGATTTACCTCGAGACTTGCAAGCAGAATGTTTTCAGGATGTGATTTACCTCGAGACTTGCAAGCAGGATGTTTTCAGGATGTAATTTACCTCGAGACGAGCAAGCAGGATGTTTTCAGGATGTGATTACCTCGGGACGAGCAAGCAGGACGTTTTCAGGACGTGATTTACCTCGAGACAAGCAAGCAGGATGTTTTCAGGATGTGATCACCTCGCGACAAGCAAGCAGTACGTGATTTATCTCCGTATGAGCTAGCACAATGTTTTCAGGACGTGATTTACCTCGATACTTTCAAGCAGGATGTTTTCAGGATGTGATTACCTCGCGACAAGCAAGCAGTACCTGATTTATCTCCGTATGAGCTAGCACAATGTTTTCAGGACGCGATTTACTTCGGGACAAGCAAGCAGTATGTTTTCAGGACGTGATTTACCTCAGGATGAGCGAGCAGATGCTGTAGGTTGATAGCGAACCCCGCCATGTCGATGGGGAAGGGCCTGTCCGTCCCCCAGACACTGTTGAAGCCGGACACCTTGCCAGCCGCGTTGACGAGGGGGCGCTCCACCAGCAATCCCCCCACCAGGCCCACCGGCCACACGCTCACTCGCTTTGTCCACCTCATCTGACACACACAACACACCAATCAAACATCAAATCTTATTCCTCCACAATACAACCTTAATAAGAGCAAGATTCGACCAATAATCTATACATCTATAATATAATCTATATTCTATAATACCATAGACAAACAATAGCGTAAGTAGATATCCCATGGTATAGGGCGTTCATGTTGCAACTTTTACTGTTATCTCAAGCCGATTACTGTCGATTATTTTTAAATTAGTTCAGATTATAATTAGTTATAACATTATAAGAATGTTTTTGTTTCACTTGTTTGTAAAAAAAATGGCAATAAAATTGATTTGATTTGTATTGTTTTGACCGGGTAAGAGTGTATGAACGGCACAATATGAGAGACTACCAGCGTCATAAAGCTTCACGGGAAAGAACTACGTGGACTATCGGCTTCAGATAACAGTAAAAGTTGCGACATAAACGCCCTATACCATGGGATATCTATTTATGCTATTGTTTCTCTATGATAATACTGAGTGGCCCATAAGTCAGTTGACGCTAGCAATTTTTAAGGTCATCTTTTGTTACAAACCAAACCACAGCTGTTTAGATTTGTTTACCACAGCTGTTTACTACAATTTATATCTAAAAATGAATATCTGTTTGTGTGTTAGTTTGTTTGTTCCCTATAGACTCGAAAACTACTTGACAGAACGGCATGAAACTTTGGGAATATGTTGTGTGAATATTGGGGATGGTTTCTGACCAGAAATTTTAATAGAGGGGCTAATAATAATTATATATTAATCCATTTTACAGACCTATGTTTTCGAAATTGTCGGCCGAGCGGGTAGAACGGGAAGATCATAATGGATTAAAGATCATGTTGTGATATGATTTAGCATCTAAACTTACCAGCTGTAATAAACACGTCACTCTGTGATAAAATTGTTTACTGGTATTAAAACTAAGCACATAGGAAGTCCGTATTGGGATGTAAATGAAAATATTGATTGTCAGTTAAATTTTATGGTTCACAAAATAAAGTCAAGTGTGACATGAGAAACATTGACTTTTTGGCGGTACGAAGTTAAGAATAAGAATGATTTTTATTCCTTTAGTGCATACAGACAATGCTATCGGAAACGTCAAATTCAAATGATACATTGTAAATACATCCTAATAGAATAAAAGTTTTATTCCTTCATGGCAAAAACAATGCTATTGGGAACCTCTATTGAAGGTTTCCTCCATATAAGCCAATAAGGTTATGTTTGATAGTGTGTTCATTGTTATTCGATAAACGATTAAAATAGAGTCAACAACAGACCAGAGTGTCAAATGACTTATGAACCACTCTGTATATTTATTTATTTACATTACAATATGAGGGTACCAGGAAGATGTACTTCCCATAATAGCCCTCTTGACACAACCAAAAATTACAATTCTAATGTATTAATAGTATAATATAATATGGTATAAGCCTAATCTAATATAGAGAATTCACTAAATTATAATAAAGGAAAGAATTGGCTTATACACGTAAGGGGATAGGAAATTCACGAATGACGCATCATAACGTCCCAAGTACTTAACTGATTAACTTAAAATTTTGTATATAGATTCTTAATTTACCGAGGATGGTTATAGGCCTATTGTAAGTTCTTCAAGATTTCATTACGTCAAGTTTTGAAATGGACCCTTGCAGAGCACGGGTTACCTGCTAGTACAATAATAAAGGAAAGAATTGGCTTATACACGAAAGAGATAGGAAATTCACGAATGACGCATCACATCACGTCTGTACTGAGTAACTTGAAATTTTGTATTTAGATTCTTAATTTACCGAGGATGGTGATGGGCCTATATTCAATTCTGAAAAATGTCAGTAGCTCAAGTTTTTAATAAGCAGCACGGGTTACCTGCTAGTCAGTAATAATACCAGCTGAATCATCAATTTAAGGGAGAGCTACAAGAGATATGCCATAGCCACCTCTAATACAAGGCCCTGGCCTACGATATTGCAACGTCGCATCTAATATATGATTGATGAAAAAGATTCAAGAAATACCAGCTGATCTAATACATGATTGGTGAAAAATATCAGCTGGTATTTTTTTAAATCTTTTTCACCAATCATGTATTAAGCTGCGTACAGATATACGCGCTTCGAACGAGCTCCGGGCAAGCTCCGCCCTCGTTCCTCCATCGCTCCGCCCCCGCTCTTCAGTCGCACCGATCATGAACGTTAAGGGAGATGTTAGCTCTTCTCGCGTTCCACTCTTGCTCCCCAGTCGATCATCAATCGATCGCTCTGCTCGAGTGACGTTCGGTTGTGGAGCAGAGCGAAAGTCTGTACGCACCTTTAGATTCTAGGCCTACGCTGCGCCGTTGCAGTATCGTAGGCCGGGGCCTTGTATTAGAGGTGGCTATGGATATGCGTGTACACGGCTGAGCAGTTCAGAACTCATTATGGGCAATGATAAATGAGAATGAATGTTGCATTGTAAAGGTGCGTACAGATTTACGCTCCACAAAGACGAGAGATTCACTTTTGATCAGCTGATGCCAAGCTTTTTCATTCATTCATTCAATTCATTCATTCAATTCATTTATTCACACACACACACACACACACACAAACACACAAATTAATTACATCAATAAAAAAACATTACAGTATAAAATAGAGCCCATTTTTTATATTTTTATATATATGTATCTTACCGTTTCTGTACAAATACAGATATAATCAGCTGATGAAAAGTGAATTGCTCGTGTTCGCGGCGCGCAAATCTGTACGCACCAAAAGACGATAGAGCTGATATTGATTTATATTTAAGAATGTAACTCTGATGTATCACCTCGTTGAAAATGTGGAGACTGTAGGTGTTATCATCATCGGCAAAGTAGATAACTCCTTTATCTTCAGGAGTTCTATTTTCTCTCAGCCATTGGAGACCTGCATTTCTTTGTAGAACACCTCTGGGTTTCGTCCAGTTAGGTTCCTATACAAACAAAAAAATGCAATAAAGATTAACATTTACCAAAAATGTTTTATTGCGGATGATGCCTACATGAGCTTTTTCCTTGTATGTTGGTGATTTTTTTACTTTCCTTGCCCTATTACCATAGGTAAGGAAAGTATTGCTTTCCGAAAAAAATTAAGGTACCCCAATTTCTAAATTTTTATACGTTTCAAGATCCCCTGAGTGTGTGTGTGTGTGTGTGTGGTGTGTGTGTGTGTGTGTGTGTGTGTGTGTGTGTGGTGTGTGTGTGTGTGTGTGTGTGTGTGTGTATGAGTGTATGTGCGTCTGTGTACACGATATCTCATCTCCAACGGAATGACTTGAAATTTGGAATTTAAGGTCCTTACTTTATAAGGATCCGACACAAACAATTTCGATCAAATGCAATTCAAGATGGCGGCTAAAATGGCAAAAATGTTGTCAAAAACAGGGTTTTTCGCGATTTTCTCGAAAACGGCTCCAACGATTTTAAACAAATTCATACCTAAAAAAGTCATTGAAAAGCTCTATCGACTGCCACAAGTCCCATATCTGTAAAAATTTCAGGAGCACCGCCTTATCAATGCAAAGTTTGATTTTAGATTCCCAATTATCAGCCTTCATATACAATTTAAACAACAAATTTCAAGTGGAAAAGATAGAGCATAATAATCTCTACAATTTATGTTCAGTAACATTTCCACCTAAAATTGAAAATAAGCTCGAAATGCGAGAAATAAGATTATTCAATTGCAAACTGTTGGCAAGTGTTGATTCTATTAAATCATTCACTACGAAGAGATAGCAGACTTCGTGGGTCTGCAGCGCTATTGTCCTGTCACCAGCTGTCTCAGATCTTAGAATAGTAGATTTGATATGCGCGGGAACACTAGCGTCAGTTGATCAATTTTCATAACGGCAAGGAAAGTTGTGTGAGTGCGCCACACCAGTTATTTTTTTATTGCGGATGATGCTCACATGAGCATTTTGCTTGTGCGTGGGTAATGGGAAGTGCGAGGGTGATCAAACGTCCAAACGATTCTATGTGATTCGAACCCGCGACCAGGTAGCACTAGCAGGCTGAAGGGTGCAACGCCTTAGTCAACTCGGCTATCTGGCCGGCAAATTGAATTGATGAGACGATCAAACGTCCATTCCATCGACGGGATTCGAACCCACGAACCAGTTGGTGATAGCAGATTGAAGTTTGTCACGCTCCTTACCACTAGACCAACCCGGCCGGCATTTGATATTGGCCTCTGATCAAACATTGTTTACATCAGCTCATGTATACAGTCAATAATTTACAATATTTTTGTACAAGAAATAGTCCTCTCGTATGAGATCTTTGTTTATAAATTTCCAACACTATAATAACGAATAAATTTGACACAGATGTTGTCAATACTAATGTCTAGGAAGACGATAAATCCCATTGTATTGGTTGGTTATGTTCCAATTTTTTTTGGAATATAAGTTTATATTCAAGCCGATTAGGTACTGTCGACTACTGTCTATTATTACTGTTTTGCCGGATGAGAGTGTAAGAACGGCACAGTATGAGAGACAACCAGCGTTACGTAGCTTCACGAACAACACTTCTTGGACTATCGGGTTGAGTTAGCAGTGAAATTTAGAACATAAACCATGTACCATGGGATATCTTCTTATGCTATATTCTCTCTAAGGTATCACCATGAATGATACAGTATCGCCACAAATGATACAGTATCACCACAAATGATACTGTTTTGGCTGGGTGAGCGTGTAAGAACGGCACAGTGAAATTTATAGCATAAACGCTCTATACCATGGGATATCTTCTTATGCGATATTCTGTCTAAGCGTCTAAGGTATCACCATGAATGATACAGTATCGCCACAAATGATACAGTATCACCAAAAATGATACTGTATCACCACAAATGATACTATTTTGGCTGGGTGAGCGTGTAAGAACGGCACAGTGAAATTTATAGCATAAACGCTCTATACCATGGGATATCTTCTTATGCGATATTCTGTCTAAGGTATCACCATGAATGATACAATTTGTAATATTACATTTTTCTTCTCACATTTAAATCGAATCTTCAATTCGAGATCTATGGAACTTTATAGTAAATGTCAGAGTTATCAATAGACGGACAAATTTTTTGACGGAGAATTTTATCGTAAATGTTTGTTGCATTGTTCCATAATGTCACCGAGGTAGGTTAACAAATTATATATAAATCGTTTATTTGAATAGAATATATGTATAAAAATTTAAAATAACATTTTCAAATTAAAGTTTTATTGAGAACAGATGTAGAATGTGAATTCTAAATTTATAAGTTATAATTTTGTGTTGACGTGTCTGTAAAGATCGATATTGAAGAGGGCGTTGTCTTTCGTGACTGGCAACTTGTGTTTTTTTCCTGTTGGACCTTCTTCTGAATATATGGCTGGCTGTTGCTTGTATAATTTTGTGCTCTGAGTTATTGTCTGTTTAAATGAATTTATTAATGTTTTAGATTGAAGTTTATATAAATTTTTGTGCAAAATTCGCTATTAGTGTAGTAAAGCCAATAGCCACTGTGTTTCAACTGTAAACTAGATAAGTATTTTTTAGTTCGTAATAATTCTGAAATCATTAGGCTTGTAAGTTATTGTTTTTTGTACATTTCTGTGTTTTGCAAACAATTTTCATCTGAAGATTATAAGTTAATTTGCTCTGAAAACTGGATTTCTCATTCATAGGCAATAGATCCATTCACAGTTTATCAAGAATCTATTTTATTGGAGCCGACAACTTTCCTTAGGTGATAGGTGTTAAATGCTAATCCAACCGTTTAAGGAAAAATTGGTAGCACGGCAAATGGTACGCCCTGTGGTGGGACCGAATTACAAAATAAATATGTCCCAAATGGTACACCACGAAATCCCTGGTTATAGAAATTATTAGTAGATAGATATCTTGATAGGTTATGAATGGTTTGTTGCTGAGTGGGAAGTCGGTTCAAGAGAGATCAAGTTTTAATGAATCAGTGCATATTACAAAATGGCAAACATTAAAAATGATCTGAATCTTATAGCATTCTTAACACAAAGGTTTGATAAGCTAGATGCTAGATTTGATGAGCAAAATGCTAAGTTTAATGCTAGATTTGATGAGCAAAATGCTAGATTTGATGAGCAAAATGCTAGATTTGATGAACAAAATGCTAGATTTGATGAGCAAAATGCTAAGTTTGATGCTAGGTTTGATGATATGAAGCAAGAATGTACTAATATAAGACTAGAGCATTATTCATCATAAATCAGCTGTCGAGTTGACTATAAATTGCATGCCATGACGCATACGATTCAATATCTCAATGTAACTTGGTAAAAAATTAGCAGCTGTGTAGACTATAAATTGCAAGCCTCATTGAATGCAATTTTTATGCACTTTCAAATAATAGGATGCAAAGAACTTATAACAGCTCGTCTGGGCGCCTAGATGTCTTCTGGTTTTCTCGCGCTAAATTCTGGAAAGCGTTATATGATAATTAAATCTTGTGTAAGCATGATCTGATCAAATAAATAGTTAGTGTATCAGTGTGGATGTGCTTATGGTTTGGGACGTCGTTATAACTGCGCGAGGTCTACGGTTCACAGAACTACTGGTAATAAAATCGAATAAGGTTAGTAGTCAAGAAAGTATTAAATTGGGAGTAAAATTACCTGGTTAGTTCTGCTTTTTGTACTGGTCTCTCATAAGTTGGAGTAATTGCATAAATGACTGGTAAATCTGGATTCCATTTACCACAAGAGCTCTTGAATAGTTTCAGAGTTCTTTTCATGTCTTCTCTTGTAAACTTTAGCTGAAAAATTATTCAAAGTTAAATTAGAATGTATGAAGGAAAATAACATAATACAAGATAAGAGACAGAATAAATGTTCTATACTAATTAAGTTCTTATTCATAATAATTAAGATGATAACCAAATGGTCATGTTTCATTCACATAATTACATATTCTGATTGCATGTTACATTTTTGTAATATAACATTATCACTGATATAACTTTCTTTTTTTTTCTCTCGATAAATCATGGTACGTTTTAATATATGGTGCCACGAAAAAGTACAGTAATGTAATTCATTGTTTTGTTATTTTATTTGCGTTTGTACTGATGTGACCTACGTTAAGAAAGTGCAATTGTCACGTATTTTTGTTTAGTTGTCAATCTTGTTATTCATATCCAGGGCAAGGTCGTTCATTGAGTGACAAACGTTGTTATTGATACTTTTAAACGTTCACTATAGAAATTCATAATGAAGCTGTTATAAGACAATTATATTTGATGATGAAATTTTATTCACTTTTATTTTGACTTGAATTTATTTCTCAATAAAAATATAACTAGAGTATAAGTTTTTATATTCTGATTATTTATTGTATGATTGTGATTTTGTTTTCATATGACTCATATATTGTTCTGATTTCAGATTGTTCCAGTATATATAATATAGGCCTATGCACTTCTAATAAATTGTATCATTTCTAGGTTTCTGATTAATAATATATGCTAACCAGCCAGTCCAGTTGTTAATTGTAATATTCACGTCGAGTTTTTTAATATTATTGTAAACGTTTCTCTTGATTTTTTTTTTATTACGATTCATTTGCGGTTGCTTCAAGTAGAGTTTTTTTTTTGTTTAAGAGGTTCTGTTACGCATAAACATGTCAATTATGGTACATTTTGCGTCATTTCTCATTCTCACGACTTTCACGGCGCAACTGGAGGCAGTCAGGTCTTCGCGGGAGTTTTCTACATGGAGCTACGTCACGCTGTAGCGTATGAATCATCGGTTCCACTAA